>NC_134499.1:3665298-3925298 GCF_040206685.1 Ascaphus truei
GCTGTTGGCGGCCCTGCTCTTGGATGTATGAGGCTGAAGTATATTGAGGCTCATTACTAATCTATCTGACTTCTGCTTCCCAATGAATAGCACAAACCTGTCCTTCCGTTCGCTGCTGTCATGTAAAACACCTGGAGGCATACATGTGCAGGCACTACACTCTGCTCATATTACTCCACCTCTGCAACATTTGATACTGTGGACCACCCTCGTCTCCTTCCCATTCTCCATACTCTTGGCATTCGTAACAAAGATCTATCCTGGATCTCCTCTTACTTCTATCACCGTACTTTCAGTGTCTCTTTTGATTACACCTCCTCCTCTATCGATCTCTCTGTGGGGATACCCGAGAGCTCTGTCCTGGGACCTCTTCTCTTTTCTCATTACATACTCTCCCTAGGTAACCTAATTACATCTCTTGGGTTCAAATATCACCTCTATGCTGATGATACACAAAATTACTTTTCAGCCCCTGACCTTACACCTGCTGTACAGACTAAAGTTTCTGAATATCTTTCTGCTATATCATCCTGGATGGCCCTCCGCCGACTTAAACTTAACATGGCAAAAACAGAGTTCCTCATACTTCCTCCCAAACCTGGCCCAACTGCCCCCTTCTGCATTACTGTTGGAAGTACTATCATTCACCCAGTAGCACAAGCACAATGCCTAAGGCCGCATCCATAGTAGAACGTGCTAGCTTCTGCGCTCCTCCATGACCCGGCGCCGTGCTTGAAATACAAACTTGTTTGTATTACGAAACGCCACTCTTCATGTAGCGCATGTGCACTAGCTGTAAGAAGCTGCATGCACATCTACAGGAGGACAAGGAGAAGCAGTGGGTCCTGCAAGAAGAAAGTATCCTGGTTGCTAACAAAGTAAAAGTTCTGCAGGAGCATTGAGTACCCAGTGTGTCCCGAAGACCAGCATGAGCAGCTGAAGGTCACGTTGAGCCTCAGAAGAGCATCGATGGAGGTGGAGCTTAGAAGCCAGTTGACGCTGTATGAGAGGGAACATGAGAACTTCCTGCAACTAGAATAAGAGATGGAGGAGCAGAGAGGCTACTCCATCCCCAAAAGTCACTACACTCAGGAGAAAGGTGTGGAAATTGCAAGCAGCGGTGATCCTGGGGATGAAATCTACAGAGCTCCAAGATATGAAGGATGCGCTGATGCAAACTCAGAGCAAGCACAAGGAAGAGATGGAGACTCTGAGAGGAGAATTGCAGGATGCAATCAAGAAACAGAGGTCTCTCACTGAGGAACTGGATCTGCTCCAAAGACAGAAAAGCGTTCTGACACTTCAGAAACACTACAGAGACTTTATCCAAGGAAGGATGGCGAGAGAAAGCTATTTGTGAAAACACACTGCGACTGTCGCCACTCAGTCCACCTACAGAGGGAGGAAAGCTTGCCTGCTGTTTCACCAGAGTAAAGCAGCTCGGGTTATTCAGTCATTCTGGTGAATGAGGCAGCAAATAAAGAAGTATCAATACTTGAAGGAATGTGTGATTCTAATACAGTTAAAGGTTAGGAAGTATCAGCAACAAAGACGCTACCGGGACATGGGAAAATCTGCTAGAGTGATTCAGTCTGGATATCAATCCTACTTTCTAACCAAGCAAGCTGTGTGATCCTGTAAGCATATCTGCAATGCCGTTGCAGTATTACAATTTGCTATAAAGATGGAGTCTCTAATAAGAATTGGACGGAAAGGCGTCCATGATCGTACATGGGGTAAAGAGTCACTGGAGGTCCAGTGGTACTCCCATCAGAGTAAGTTAATGAGTCAAGTGGCCAACTTGACACTGCGCTATGAGACAGAGATGGCTGATGCCTGCAAATTGCTGGACCTCACTAAATTGGTCAAAGAGATTCCAGTGCTAAAAAAGATATGTTGGTCACAAAAGGAGACCATGGAAAGTGAACTCAATGCCCTCACTGATGAGAATGAGGAAGGAGAAACAGTTGATTTTGATAGTGCAGCTTTTCTTCCAGAAGCAACTAGGCACACTCCTGAGTCTACTGAGAACGAACTCCCTGATCTGGGATTTAAAAATCTAGGCCCTCAATTTCATTTGCTACAGCATATAGTATTCAGGTGATTGTCAAACTAGTGAAGACACTCAGGCCACCACAGAAGATGTTTTAGCCAAGTTGGTGGCAGACCCTGCAAATACAGAGTGGATGGAAAATCCTGATGCAGTTATATATGTTGACTGCATGCAGACAGAAGCAATTATGTCAATAAAACCGGAAGTCCTGGTAATTGGCCTCAACGGAAAGGTTTTCAACTGGAAGACTAGGAAAAGACGGAAAGCTAGGACGTCTCCGATGTTGGTGCACGATAATTGGAATGAGCTGGGGGGAGGATATGTGACGGAGTAAGCGGAGTGGATAGGTTCCAGTGTACAGGAGGTTAAATTCCTTCTATGGGAGATTGCAGCACCTGGTACTAATTAAGACAGCACTCCTAAATGAAGGGTTAAAAAGACAGGAAGTTCCCTGCAAAAGAGAGACTGCTTTTCCCCAGCAAGGGGAGAGATTGATTTTCTCCAAGCCAGGAAGGACCCTGGCGGTTCTGGTTACCCAGCTCTGCAGGAAACGTGGCTGCTGGGACCAGATGGGACCCCAACTCAGGATAAAGATTTTCCACGGGCTGGACATAGTCTGCTCCCCAAAACCAGCATTCCTGTTTGCTCTTGGAGCTACACAGAGACCCTGGGATAGGAATCCCCTACAATAACAGATAAGGATTACATAATACTCTGCAGTGTTTAAAGACTGTTTTGTTGTATATGATAGGGCATGTTTTGGAGCTGGCAACCCTGTCAGAAAGAGCCGGAGTGGTAAATCAGTCTCCTAAGAGGAGTAGGTGTTTATTTTATGATTTTTTTTGTTTCTTAAAGTGACATTTTTTTAAATGTTTAGTGTCACTAATGGAAAAATAAACCACTGAAGGTTGAGGGCTGAGTGCCTCTAGTGTGTGTATATACATGTTTGTCCTCCTTTTCTACAAATGAAACCATAGAAGACTGTGTCGCGAAGAGCCTGGGCAAACGGCAGCGCTTCACAAAGGGAGCCGTTTGCCACAGCACGCTCTGGCGAGCGTGCACTATGTACATATGCATTGGCGTTCTAGTGTTTGTTTCGGCGCGAGCTACATAGCTCGTGCCGTATCCCGCACTATGGACACGGCCTAAGGGGTCAAACTCGACTCCTCTCTCATATTCTCTTCTCAAATTCAAAAAGGTAGCTACTGTAAAACCTGTCATTTTTTCCTCCACAATATTACAAAGATACGCCATTTCCTCTGTTGCTCGACTGCTAAAACTCTGCCACAGGCACACATTCTCTCCTGTCTCAATTGCTGTAACCTCCTGCTGTCTGGCCTTCCTGCCTCTCTCACCTGTCTCCCTTACAATCTATCCAAAATGCTACTGCCAGAATCACTCTACTCTTTCCTACATCTGTCTCAGCGTCTCCCCTGCTGAAATCCCCCTACTGGCTTCCTATCAAATCCCATATCACACACTCAATTCTCCTACTCACTTTTAAAGCTTTACACTCTCCTCACATCTCAGCCCTAATTTCTCGCTATGCACCATCCTGACTCTTGCGCTCTGTTCAAGAATGTCTTCTCTCTACCCCTTCTGTATCCAAAGCCCTCTACCGCCTTAAACCTTTCTCACTGACTGCCCCACACCTCTGGAGTGCCCTTCCCCTCAATATCCGAGTAGCACCCTCACTATCCACCTTTAAGACCCACCTTCAAACACACCTCTTTAACAAAGCATATGAGTAGCTCCATGGCTGATACTATACACCTGATACATAAGAATTGGCCTGTTGCAAACGCACTTACCAGAACGCCCTCCTATTGTCTCTGTACCTTCTTCCTACCAACCAATTAAATTGTAAGCTCTTTGGAGCAGGGACTCCTTTTCCTAAATGTTGCTTTTATGTCTGCAGAACTTCTTCCCATTATGTGTTATTTGTATTATTTGTTATTGATATGATTGTCACATGTATTACTGCTGAAAAGCGCTATGTACATTAATGGCGCTATATAAATAAAGACATACATACATACATATATACATATGTAAGTTCAACAGGGAGAGATGGTGCACTACTGGAAAAATTTGCTGGAGAGTGTGTTCCCAATAAAAATAAGGTTTATTGGATCAGAGCATGATAACAAGGATGAGCCCTGGGGCCCCCACCAACGCGTTTCGAGCTTCCGCTCTTTCTCAAGGTGAGAAAGAGCGGAAGCTCGAAACGCGTTGGTGGGGGCCCCAGGGCTCATCCTTGTTATCATGCTCTGATCCAATAAACCTTATTTTTATTGGGAACACACTCTCCAGCAAATTTTTCCAGTAGTGCACCATCTCTCCCTGTTGAACTTGTCTACTATCCTGGAGAACCGACAGCACACACCTATGAAGAACCCACTGAAGACCCATCTGCAAAAAGTGAGTGAATTTACTCAAGCTAACACCACAGGAATCCTTTTCAATGTCACAGACCAGACACAAGCAAGTGTGAGTATTCATCATTACAAAGGTGTTACTCTACTGGTTTATTGATTAAATGGATGTGATGTGTACAGTATAGATGGTCCATTATAGTGTGGGATATCTCTGGGAATGGATTGAATTCTTTATTATACTGCTACAACCAATATTGGTCAGGTCTATGTTAGAGCACCATACAGCTTTGTTTTGCCCCTATATACATATGTAGCCCTGTTTCCCCCAGAACACAGGAAGCTACCAGTGCTACTATTATACCTGTTGGGTCCAGGAACCTGAGCCTCTGCCACGGAGAGCCTTGGGTGTGTACTTACTCTGGTGCAGCGCCTCCACCTGTGAGGGATCCCAGCAGAGCAGAAGCAGCCCCTCACAGGACACGATAATAAACACACACAGTGATAAAATAGCGGAACCGTTACTGTAACGATGGGTATGATTATAATAGAACAACTCTCCTTCTTTACTGAAATAGTATGTTCACAGCTGCCTCACACCTCGCAGGGCCTTTCTCCCCAAAAGTGATTCCCAGCACCCGTTCCGACACCATGTCCACAGCAATGCGTGGTCACTTAACCCACAGTGTCCCCAAAGAACCCACCCTTATAGGCGTGATCAGCGCCTGTGTTTGTACCAGTTTTGTTGATGCACTTTGCTGACTATACCTGCCGGGCGTGCCAGCACCCGGTCTGCTGAAACTTCATAAAGGATCCGCCAATCCACACTCCTCCACGACGTCGTCCGGGGTGGTCCCACCCAGTGAATGTTTCTCTCTCTATTAAGTGAGGCCTGGTCCCAGACCTCACTGCAGGATCCCCTAACTATCCTGCGTTGCTAAGGGGATCCGTTCCCTATACTAGGGCCTGTCCCTGGAGCACCCACAAACTGATGTAATGACTTAGGGCCTATGACTGGGGCCTAGGGGGGGTATGCTACTTGCCTCTCTGCAAAAACCCTCTGTCCCCTACCCATGCCTGTCACACTCTGACTAACGTGGTCTGAGTCTCTGACTATATCCTGTCAGCCAGTGAAAACCCTCGAGCCCTATTGGCTGCTGTGTAACAGCCCCCGAGGCTCATGGAACCTGTAGTTCCCACCCTGGAGCCTTCCCCTATTGGTTGCCATCTCCCACGCATGCGCAACCCAGTAATAGTCCCCGCACTAGTCGCATGCATTGCACATGCGTAACTCACAAAATGGCGACGCCCTGAGCGTTCGGGCTGTTGCGGAGCCTCCAAAGCACCGGAGTGCACCCTACATCTTGCTACCTCTCTGAGGAGCCGACTGTCTGTCGCCGACTCCAGCTACACTCACACTCTCCGGCAGCGCACTCCGCACCCGCATGACCCGTGGAGATAAGGAGGGGTCACTGGAGCCCACGGGTCCGGGGCTACACATGCATACATACAACCCCAACCCTCTCTAATAGCGCGTCTGAGATCAGATGCATTGTAAGGAACCCCAACCCTCTCTAATAGCGTGTCTGAGATCAGATGCATTGTAAGGAACCCCAACCCTCTCTAATAGCGTCTGAGATCAGATGCATTGTAAGGATCCCCAACTCTCTCTAATAGCGCGTCTGAGATCAGATGCATTGTAAGGAACCCCAACCCTCTCTAATAGCGCGTCTGAGATCAGATGCATTGTAAGGATCCCCAACTCTCTCTAATAGCGCGTCTGAGATCAGATGCAATGTAAGGAACCCCAACCCTCTCTAATAGCGCGTCTGAGATCAGATGTACATTCTTCTGTATTTGCTACAATTTTCAAATGACTTGAAAATTGAAGTGAACCATTTAGGGACACCCAGAGGAACCCAAGGCTTCCTTTGAACCCCTCTTGAAAAACGCTAGCCTAGATACATAGCCTCACTGGTGAACAAGACCGCATTGTGCAGTTGCAGGCAGTAGCGGAATTTTAAAACAATGCCGCCCTTCGAGCACTTACCTGATGCTGCCCTCCTGGGCAACGTGACGTCACGCGCTTATGATCGCGTATGCGCAGAAGCAGCCAGCGCCACTCACATGCACAGAAGAGGCCAGTGCAGCTCGCACATACGCAGAAACAGCCAACGCCACTCAGACATGCGCAGAAGCGGCCAGTGCTGCTCACACATGCGCACAAGCGGCTAGCGCCACTCTCGCATGTGAAGGGCGTTAAGCCGGCATGCCGCCTCCAAATTCTTCTGCCTCAGGCCCTGGACTGTCGGGCCTAATGGGAAATCTGCCACTGGTTGCAGGTGATGCATCGAGTGTCATAAACAACATCAAAAACAGATTGCGACTTTCTGACGTTTATTGAAGAAAAATAAGAATATCAATTTTTTTTTAAGATTTCATTTTTTTTTTACATCTCCTGTAAGTTTAAGAAAGGGTGTAGGCTGCCTTTAAGCCCTTTAGTACAAGAGAGGGGGAAGGGGGGGGGGGAGCATAGGGTGACCAGATGTCCCGTTTTTTAATGCCTGTCCCGGCTGCCCTGCATTCTTTAAAATGGCCCGGTTTTGACCATCAGAGGAGAGGGGGGGGCGGGGGGCAGCAGAGAGCAAGAATGCAGGAACCGAGCAGAGGCCGGTCTAACTAGCTGCAGAGGGTGGGGGCGGGGTTAGAGGAGAGGAGCCCCAGCAGTGAGACAGTGGGTGCTTCGGTGTCTTCTGCCCGAGCTCAAGATATCTTCCCCCATATGGCCCTACCCCCTACCCCCACCTCCCCCCCCCCCCAATGTTCCACAGAGGCAGGTAGGGACCAGAATGGATACACACACAGGAGAGAGGTGGGAGAGAGATACAGCATGGAGGTGGGAGAGTGATACAGCATGGAGGTGGGAGAGAGATACAGCATGAAGGTGGGAGAGAGATACAGCATGGAGGGGGGAAAGAGATGCGGCATGGAGGGGGGAGGGAGATGCGGCATGAAGGGGGAGGGAGATGCAGCATGAACGGGGAGGGAGATGCAGCATGGAGGGGAAAGGGAGATGCATAATGGAGGGGGGAGAGAGATGCAGCATGGAGGGGGGAGAGAGATGCAGCATTGAGGGGGGAAAGAGATGCAGCATTGAGGGGGGAGAGAGGCAGCATGGAGGGGAGAGAGGCAGCATGGGGGGAGAGAGGCAGCATGGGGGGAGAGAGGCAGCACGGGGGAGAGAGATGCAGCATGGGGGGAGAGAGAGGCAGCATGGGGGGAGAGAGAGAGGCAGCATGGGGGGGAGGCAGCATGGGGTGGGGAGAGAGAGGCAGCATAGGGTGGGGAGAGAGGCAGCATGGGGTGGGGAGAGAGGCAGGATGGGGGGGAGAGAGGCAGCATGGGGGGAGAGAGAGGCAGCATGGGGGGAGAGAGAGGCAGCATGGGGGGGAGAGAGAGGCAGCATGGGGGGGAGAGGCAGCATGGGGGGGGGGGAGAGAGGCAGCATGGGGGGGTGAGAGAGGCAGCATGGGGGGAGAGAGAGGCAGCATGGGGGGGAGAGAGAGGCAGCATGGGGGGGGAGAGAGAGGCAGCATGGGGGGGGAGAGAGAGGCAGCATGGGGGGGAGAGCGAGGCAGCATGGGGTGGGGAGAGAGAGGCAGCATAGGGTGGGAAGAGAGGCAGCATGGGGGGGGAGAGGCAGCATGGGGGGGGAGAGAGAGGCAGCATGGGGGGTGAGAGGCAGCATGGGGGGGAGAGAGAGGCAGCATGGGGGGGAGAGAGAGGCAGCATGGGGGGGGAGAGAGAGGCAGCATGGGAGGGGAGAGAGGCAGCATGGGGGGGAGAGAGAGGCAGCATGGGGTGGGGAGAGAGAGGCAGCATAGGGTGGGGAGAGAGGCAGCATGGGGGGGAGAGAGGCAGCATGGGGGGGGGAGGCAGCATGGGGGGGAGGAGAGGCAGCATGGGGGGGGGAGAGGCAGCATGGGGGGGGAGAGAGGCAGCATGGGGGGGAGAGAGGCAGCATGGGGGACAAGAGAGGCAGCATGGGGGGGAGAGAAGCAGCATGAGGGGAGGAGAGAGGCAGGATATGGGGGGAGAGGCAGCATATGGAGGGGAGAGAGGCAGCATGGGGGGGAGAGAAGCAGCGTGGGGGGGAGAGATGCAGCATATGGGGGGAAGAGAGGCAGTATGGGGGGCGAGAGAGGCAGCATGGGGGGGAGAGGCAGCATGGGGGGGAGGAGAGAGGCAGCATATGGGGGGAGAGGCAGCATATGGGGGGGAAAGAGGCAGCATATGGGGGGGAGAGGCAGCATACGGGGTGGGGAGAGGCAGCATGGGGGGGAGGAGACAGGCAGCATATGGGGGGAGAGGCAGCATATGGGGGAGAGGCAGCATATGGGGGGGGAGAGGCAGCATACGGGGTGGGGAGAGGCAGCATGGGGGGGAGGAGACAGGCAGCATATGGGGGGAGAGGCAGCATATGGGGGAGAGGCAGCATATGGGGGGGGAGAGGCAGCATACAGGGTGGGGAGAGGCAGCATGGGGGGGAGGAGAGAGGCAGCATATGGGGGGAGAGGCAGCATATGGGGCGGGAGAAGCAGCATATGGGGGGGGGAGAGGCAGCATGGGGGGGAGGAGAGAGGCAGCACACACAGAGAATGGGGGGGAGAGAGATGCGCGCACACACACAGAGAGAGACAGAGAGAGACGCACACAGAATGGGGGAGAGAGACACAGAGAATGGGGGAGAGAGGTGCACACACATAGAATGGGGGAGAGAGACGCACACACACAGAGAATGGGGAAGAGCGAGTCACACAGAGAATGGGGGAGAGACACACAAAGAATGAGGGAGAGACACACACACACAGAATAAGGGAGAGAGAGACACACAGAGAATGGGGAAGAGTCACACACAGAATGGGGGGGAGAGAGACAGAATGGGAAGGGTGGAATAAGAATGGAGTGATGGAGCGTGGTACGAGGATGGGGGAGAACAAAAATGGAGGGATGGGGGGAACGACAATGGAGGGATGGGGGGGAGAGAGGATGGGTGTGTGTGTAAGACTGCATCTCCGCTAGCGCTGAGCGGGCGGCGGATACTTACATATATAGCTATATGTAAGTCCCTGGTCATGCTGTGCGCGCGGCGCTCGTGCGCGGGCACACACGCTCGGCGCTTAAGTAAACAAAAAACCTATACTTACCCGCGCGCTCAACTACCGGCAATGCCCTCCCCCCATCCCCCATGTACGAGTACATGCAGGACACCTGGGGCTCATGCTTGGAGCCTAAGGGCTGTTATATACAGCATGCGAACACGCGTGTCGCATGCTTTTCCTGTCTATAGAGCCGAGAGCTGCAGGTAGTGTGTGTGTGTGTGTGTGTGTGTGTGTGTGTGTGTGTGTGTGTGTGTGTGTGTGTGTGTGTGTGTGTGTGTGTGTGTGTGTGTGTGTGTGTGTGTGTGTGTGTGTGTGTGTGTGTGTGTGTGTGTATGTGTGTGAGTGAAAGGAAGTCCTAAATAAGATTTTTTAAAGAAAAAAAAAGTTTAATAAATATATATTTTTTTAGTTCTGCAATCATTGACACACACACACACACACACACACACACACACACACACACACACACACACACACACACACACACACACACACACACACTGACGCACGTCAGCCAAGTAAAATTCCGCGCGTGAGCATGGCGCTATAGAACGTGCCGAAGAAGGGGGGACAGAGAGCAGCAGAGAGACATAAAGGAGACATAAAGCGCAGTTGGTGATGTCATTTGGTTTTATAAATATTTTTTTTTAATGTGTCCCGGTATTTACTTTTGTAAATCTACCACCCTAGGGAAGCAGTAACATTGTTCTGCAATGCACTCCAGTCTCTTATAATGCTTATCACAGTCTATGAGGCATACTGTGTGTATCAAGGCAACATTTGTGCAATTGTGGAGCAAAACCGTTGCACCACACTGTACTGTATGTACAGTATCAACGAAAAAAATCCCCCAATAAGATATTTTTCTTTGATATATGTGGTGCAATTGGTTTGCCCCAGAATTGCACTAATTATGGCTTGATGCATATCCCTATGTATCATATTCCATTTCAATCAGGGTGCTGTATACTGCCTGACATACAGTACACTGCTATCTCTTCCCTTCAATCTTCCCTTGTGACTAATGTATCGTGCTTTTTTTTTTTACGTCTTCAGCACAAGTAACCTGACAGCACATTCTGTAATGTTGCTACTCACTGAAAAGTAGACATTATTCATTGCGCTTCTCTGCTTCCTCGCTTCCCACTGGCTGTCTCCGTACAGATAACATGCACTGCCTCTCCGCTTACTCCTTCAACATGGTTCCCATCAGGGAGCCATTATATAATCATAATGATTTGGCCTTTGTTCATTCAGTTTGAAAAGGCAGCTGCTTTAATGTGAAACCTGTTTTCTGCGGCTCTGAAGAATTCTGGAACCCCTTCCAAATGAAAGAACAAACCACTGATGTAAAGGTTCAATGGTTCATTTCCTTTGCTTTTTATGATAACGGTGGTAGTACAGAAGTCTGCAAAAGTGTCCCCTGTACTATTGTTTAATAATTTGTGTTGTGACGGTTCCAGTAATTCCTTGCTTGCTTGGATTTCTCTCCCTACGTTGCCTATGATCAGACTGTATACATACAATATTTCTTTTCTATACCCTCCATGCTGTGCATATGTGACCTTTATGAACCTGTTACATGTGGGATTACGTACCAGTCTATTTCATTTAAACACCTTCTTAGCAATAGATTTGTCTCTGTGTTTTGCTATTGATCTCACAGCTGTTGATACATTCAGTTTCTATGTGATCTCTTTTATTTTGTGATGTTATATTGGGTGATATGTATCAAGGTTAGCAAATGGTTAATATCCCACCAACAATACCCATTTTTGTCCTCCAAGAACAGTTGTACCTATTAAACATTTTTTTGTGTCTGGTAAGCTGCGTCGGTTAGGGCAGGGGTTATCAACTCCTGTTCTCAAGAGCCCCCCAACAGGTCAGGTTTTCAGGATATCCATGCTTCAGTCCAGTGACTCAATCAGTGGCTCAGTGAAAGACTGCAAAACTGATTGAGCTACCTAGGCAAACAAGATCTTATCTTGTGTAGCCCTGTTTCCCCTAGAACACAGGAAACTACCAGTGCTGCCCTTATACCTGTTGGCTCCAGGAGCCTGAGCCTCTGCCACGGAGAGCCTGGGGTGTATACTGGTGCAACGCCTCCACCTGTGAGGGATCCCAGCAGAGCGGAAGCAGCCCCTCACAGGACACAACAATAAACACCCACACAGTGTAACATAATGCAACCTTTACTGTGAAGCGATTTATATAGATTATAGGATTACTCTCCCTTATGAATAAGATACAGATACACAGTTACTATACGCCTTGCAGGGCTTACTCTCCTGAATTGCTACCCACCACCGTGTCCCACACCATGTCCAGAGAAATGTGTATCTCACACAGAGTCCCCAAGAGTTACACAGCGTGTAAAGTCCCTTGGCCACTAGTCCCACAGTGACCCCAAAGAACCCACCCTTATAGGTGTGATCAGTGCCTGGGTATAGACCGGTATGTTGGTGCACTTGTTGACTGTTACCTGCCGGGCGCGACAGCATCCGGTCTGATGAAGCTTCACAAAGGATCCGCCTTTCCTCCCTCTCACCGCGACGTCGTCAAGGTGATCCCACCAAGGCAATGTCTCTGCAGTCTCTTCAGTGAGGCCTGATCTCAACCCTCTCTGCAAGCAGTTCAGCTTCTGCTGTGTCCCTAATATATCTAGTCACTACAGGGATCCGTTCCCTCTGCTAGGGCCTGTCCCTGTAGCAGCCACAAGCTATGGTTGACTCAGGGCCTATCTTGGGCCTAGGGGGGTATAAACTGGCCTAGTGTAGAGGCTTACTTGCCCTCCACACGGACCCTCTGCCCCCTACCTCTCCCTGTCACAATCTGCCACGCTACCTCCTGTGACACGCTTCCTTATCCTCCCTGCAGCACTTCTCCAGCTCCTATTTGCTCCCTGGTGTCAGGTGGGACACTCCTAAGGCTCATGGGACTTGTAGTTCTTTCTCATAGCCTTCCCTGATTGGCTAGTATTCGCGTGCTTTTCCACTGCGCATGCGCAACCTAGAATGGCCGCCGCCGCTGCTCTGCTTTGCGCGAGCTTCACTAAGATGGCGGCTCCCTCTGCAATCACCCGAGCCCCCGGCGATGTGATCGCCCTCTCGGCGCACACCGGCAACCTCCTGCTGCACGCCCGTGTGCACGCACATCCGCACGCCCCTGCAACCGGCCGCAACTCTCCTGACCGAATGGAGGTAACACAACAAGGGGGCACAACCTCAGAGGGGGGAACCTGGCTACACTTGCATTAAACGGGCAATGGATGGAAGGGAAGTAAACATAATTATGCCCCTTTACAAAGCATTAGTAAGACCTCACCTTGAATATGGAGTACAATTTTGGGAACCAATCCTAAGAAAATACATTATGGAACTAGAGAAAGTGCAGAGAAGAGCCACCACATTAATAAAAGGGATGGACAATCTAACTTATGAGGAGAGGCTAGCTAAATTAGATTTATTTACATTAGAAAAGAGGCGTCTAAGAAGGGATATGATAACTATATACAAATATATTCGGAGACAATACAAGGGCTTTCAAAATAACTATTCGGCCAGTACAAAGGACTCGGGGCCATCCCTTTAGGTTGGAGGAAAGGAGATTTCACCAGCGACAAAGGAAAGGGTTCTTTACAGTAAGGGCAGTTAAAATGTGGAATTCATAACCCATGGAGGCTGTGATGGCAGATACAATAGATTTGTTCAAAAAAAGGTTGGACATCTTTTTAGATGGGAAAGGTATACAGGGATATACCAAATAAGTATACATGGGAAGGATGTTGATCCAGGGATTAATCCGATTGCCAATTCTTGGAGTCAGGAAGGAATTTATTTTTCCCCTTAATGGGGTTTTTTGTTTGCCTTCCTCTGGATCAATAAGTAAGTATAGATAAAGGATAAAGTATCTAAATTTAGCATAGGTTGAACTTGATGGACGTACGTCTTTTTTTCAACCTTATCTACTATGTAACTATGTAACTATGTAACCTGTGCTGAAGCTGGGATATCATTAAAACCTGCCCTGTTGGGGGTTCTTGAGGACAGGAGTTGAGAACCCTTCTGTTAGGGCATTTCCATACAAATTGCTTAGAAGTATCTCCGTCCAGCACGAGTAGAGGAACTACAGCGGTACCCATTTGTATGTGCAAAATGTCATAGGGCTGTGATTATGACATCAGGTTGATATTAACATGAATTTCATGCATTTGCTTTAATCTACTATGTATGATTTAAAAAATATTTTCTGACAATGTTTGAAAACATTGTACCCAAAAGTTCATTGTAGCATCCAAGTGCCACAGCCCTTCGGGTGAACGGAAGAGGAGGTGTCATCTTCTATTCACGTCGCGTTCCCCCGCTTCTGCGGAGCACTGAATGCAGTTCCCCATTGCGAACAAGCACAAAGTCCACAGTGTGGCTATTACAGTACATCATGTGGCCCCTGCCATGCCAGACCTCAAGATGTAGTAGCTTGGTCATTGGGCACCCAAGGTTTTGAAGGTGCCTAAAACAGAGGTTGCCAACTGCAGTCCTCAAAGGGCCACCAAAAGGTCAGGTTTTCCGGAGATCCCAGATGCGCAGTCATTATGACTGGCCAAAAGCCTCATTGTGGGATCACCAGATTCTTCACACTCCCTCATTGCTGTGTTGACAGAAATGTAATAGTCTTCTTTACTTCTCAGTGAAATTACAGGTTGTTTACAAATGTAACAATAATAAAGATGAGTGTTTAAGATAAGGAAAGAGATCAGGTCTGTGTTCAAACACACCAGCAGCCTTTATCCTGCCACTGATTAATGCTTGTACAACAGGAAGGTTTTAAGACAAACTGTGGATCAATTGACCTGCTGGCTAGCATTTAATCTCTGACAGATAAAACACACAGCAGCATCCTTAGAATGGCAAGCGAGAGACAAATTGTTCAGCTTTGATATCGGAACAGACATTTCTATTTTAGTTTGAAGTGACCTGACCAGACACAGCTCACTTGTATCGGCACAAAAGAAATAACAGATTACATATCATGGAAAGGTAACTCCACAGAAATAAGCTCTGCTGGTTCATACTGAAAATGTCTACGATAATGTCTACTATGTTTCGTAATCGACTGTCCCACTATGTTTCACGGGTCTTACATTGTGTGGATAAATACTTTATGCGGGAACCCCACAGCGATAACATTATAAAGCGTATTACTGGAAAGTAATCCTGCTCCCACAAAATAAATCATAATATCAGTCAATCTATTAAACAGACACAAGCCACATAACAGATATCCTTTTCTTGCTTAGTTCAAATAATAATTACATTTAAAAGGATAGTATTTTATATATACATTTAAAAGGATATTTGGCGTTAACTGATATCAAGGACATTAATTGAGATGATGGCCACTTCCTAGACTAGGGCTGTCAAACATAAGGCCCCGAGGGCCGCACCCGCCCACCGAATGTTTCTTTCCGGTCCGCACAGGGGTGATTTTTTGCCGGTAGATGAGGGAGAGGCCTCGACTGCAGCAGGAACTAATGCGAGGCTTGCCGGGCCAATCGAATCCGGCTGCTGTGACCCGCTCTGCTCCTGTCTCCTCCTCATCGGATCCCGCCTCACCTGCTTTGTCTCCTCTGGATCAGCGCAATCAGCTCTGTGGAATAAGGCTAGGTTCCCAGTACATGCTGCAGCACGTGCTATGGCGTGTACTGCAGGAACAAGAACCGCCCTCAATGGGAAGGGCTCACTAGCCTTGGTTTGCAATTTGCTGTCGCGATGCACGACCAGATTTTCCGAAGACGAGAAAATCTTCAGAACTTGCGACGGAGCTCTGGCCACACACCCCCTCCCGGCGGTTCAGCCAATGAGGGCTGTGTTTTGTGTTGTGCTTGACTAAGTGGTATTCTGGTGACGTGAGTGGGGGGGAGGGAATAAGAGTTTGGGGGGAGTACAAGAGTGAGGGAGAGAGTGAGAGGGCGATAGTGTGCCGGTAACTTTGTGACAGGCTATTAATAATACACACCAAAAATATAACTGGGTTGAACTGAACGAGGCTTAGATATGATAAAATATAATTTATTCCTTGAAAAAGGTGAACACACGAGATTATACAAATAACAGACAAAATATAGACGATAACTTAAGATGGAATGATGAAACAGTCAAATCTTGACTGGCAGTTCATACAGCAATCTTGAATATCACAGAAGACACGAAAGACAATAGCCACAGGCTGAGCCTGGTTCTTAAACAATTATTTCCCATTGAACACAACCTAAACCCAGCCCCTGTCATAAATCAGTGGTGAGGTTGACAATTTTCCCCAGAGTAAAACTCCTCCCAACCAAGGACGTTTAAAAACTGCTTTTCCTATCTAAATAACTTCATAACTTCAGTTCAGTAGTACTTACTGGCACGTGAGACATATTAATACATTCCAGCACGCATAACACTCCCAATAAGACTAAATATTACCGTGTAATATTAAAATTAAGAGAGATATTAATATCTGTCTCTTAGTACCTGCTAGACATCATGTGTCTGTAATCCTTGTGTGCGAATCAGTCCCACGAATACACATATGTAGCTTTTATCCCGTTCAGCCGAGGACATCTCATAATATTCTTATATTTAATAAGGTCACTCATTCTGATATCTCCTTGGGTAACCGCACCCCTGGCCCCCATAACCCCTGGTCAATAAATCCTTTGAAGCAGGGACTCGTGTGTAGAGAACATTTGTCACAGGTGCTAGATTTCACACCCAATGCTCCAGACATGGGCCTAGCTGTCTCTACCAGCAATATACCCTTGGTCTACCAATTAGGTATTAACATACTGTACACTAAACCCCCTCTGTACTTTTCACACCCAACTTCTATCAAGCCTTTGGAAGCCCAGATATTTCTGAAAAGACACCACACATATTTGTATTTTCCTAAACTGTAGCTCATTAACCCCTTAAGCCCCAGTGTGTGTGTGGTGCAGACACTGGCACAGAAACAATACATTTATACAGGGGAATAAACAGTTGGATGGCTGAAGCAAGGCAAAAACACATTACTGGACCCCAGTCCAGTTAAGCCATTGCTTCCCAGGTGAGAGTAGAGGGTGGCCAAATGGGGTGTAACCCCTTTTATCCCGGGCCAAATCCTCTCTCTCATGACAGATAGTAAGGGTGAGGGGGGAGAGTAATATAGTGGGGAAGTAATAGAGTGAGGAGGGAGAGAAAAGGGCACGTAGAGGCATGTGCAGGAGAAACTGGTGAGAAGAAGAGCATATTAAGGAGAAGCTAGTGAGGAGGGGAGAATGTGAGGGAGAAACTGGAGAGGAAGGGAAACGTGGTAAGAAGCTGGTGACGGGAGCATGTGAGGGAGAATGGTGAGGGGAGCATGTGAGGGAGAATGGTGAGGGGAGTATTTGAGGGAGGAGCTGGTGAGGGAAGCATGTGGGAGAGAAGCATGTGAGCAGCTGAACATACTGGGGAGAAGCAGTTGAGAAGGGGAGCCTGACAGGAGGGAGAATGGTGAGGGGAGTATTTGAGGGAGGAGCTGGTGAGGGAAGCATGTGGGAGAGAAGCATGTGAGCAGCTGAACATACTGGGGAGAAGCAGTTGAGAAGGGGAGCCTGACAGGGGGGAGAAGCAGGTCAGGAGAAGAACATACCGGGGAGAAGCAGGTGAGGTGGGAGGAGAAGCAGGTGAGGAGGGGAGCATGTGGGGGAGAAACAGGTGAGGAGGGGATAATGTGGGGGAGAGCAGGTGATGAGGGGAGCATGTGGGGGAGAAACAGGTGAGGAGGGGATAATGTGGGGGAGAGGAGGGGAGCCTGTGGGGGGAGAAGCAGGTCAGGAGGGGCGCATGTGGGGGAGAAGCTGGTGAGTGGAACAGGGGGAGAAGCAGGTGAGGAGGGGAGCATGTGGGGGAGAAGCAGGTGAGGTAGGAAACATGTGGGGGAGAAGCAGGTGAGGAGCGGAGCATGTGGGGGAGAAGCAGATGAGGTAGGAAACATGTGGGGGAGAAGCAGGTGAGGAGCGGAGCATGTGGGGGAGAAGCAGGTGAGGAGGGGATAATGTGGGGGAGAGGAGGGGAGCCTGTGGGGGGAGAAGCAGGTCAGGAGGGGCGCATGTGGGGGAGAAGCTGGTGAGTGGAACAGGGGGAGAAGCAGGTGAGGAGGGGAGCATGTGGGGGAGAAGCAGGTGAGGTAGGAAACATGTGGGGGAGAAGCAGGTGAGGAGCGGAGCATGTGGGGGAGAAGCAGATGAGGTAGGAAACATGTGGGGGAGAAGCAGGTGAGGAGCGGAGCATGTGGGGGAGAAGCAGGTGAGGTAGGAAACATGTGGGGGAGAAGCAGGTGAGGAGCGGAGCATGTGGGTACTGACAACTGTAACAATGCGCCGCCATATATTCCTTCAATTACTTACCGGGATTTGCCCCAAAATGCCTGTACCAACCGCCAGATTGTAAGTGGCTTTTTATCTTGCGACGTAAAACTGTTATACTGTACATCACTGTGCTCTCTTTTTAAATCGTTTGCAGAACTGTTCTCCGTGATACTACTGGTCCTACAAACTGGAATATTTTCATTTGTTTGTCTTCCACCAGTTTGCATCTTAATCATGATGCACTACACTATTTAGCTTGTACTCCTCTCCATTCCCTGCGCTGGTTGCGCTTGAGTCTTAGGCTGCGGCCAGGCTGGGTGTGCACGCGCTGGCGCTCCAGTGCCGTGACGTGATGCGCTCTGCATGGCCATGCGATTCCTGGCCAGCTAGTTGCACACGTGTGGGGATGTGTCGGGGGGGGGGGGGGGCGCCGCCATGATGTGACGGAGCTGGTTCGCCCTCATTGGGCGAACCGTTCACGTGAGGTGCCAGCGAGCGGCTGAAACAAATGTATTTGTCTCTGCAAGCAGCTGAGCACCGTGTGCTCACGGGCGCATGCTCACGCTGCCCAATTTGGAATAAGACCATTTGGTCTGAGAAGAGCACACCAGAGTTCTATCGAGAAGGAATACTCTTCTACTGGTGACTATTTCAATCCTTTGGGCTATTAGCAGCTATATCTACTGCTTACCATTATTACCAACATCACTGGTTCCTCCGTATTATCTTTTGGTCTCCTCGCTGTATTAGACCCTCTGCAGGTCACTCACACACTGCTGCACATTGCCAATACTTGTCTATTGACTGATTTTAATCACACCAATTTCGCATTGGTCTATTTGACTGCTTCAATTATTTAATAAATTCCTATTATTACACTATCATATAAGGAACTGGCGCTTCTTTTTGTTTTGTTATGTTATTATCATTGTGGTCAGGCTTTTAACACATAGAAGCTTGCCTCTTCCGTATACACTATTCCTATGTTGTTAATTATTCATCATCCACACAGCAATCACTGTTTATATTTATTACTAGTTTAGTATATATCACTCACATTTAGTATATCAATACTTTATTTATTTTATACATTTTTTACCTAGTGTATATATATATATATTTTATAATTATATTCAGTTCACTCACAACATTTCGCACACCTAACCTCTATCACTCACTAGCGATACTATTTGTGTTTGTGTGCTCATACTGTGTGCTCATTTGCATGTCATTTCCCAGAATCCCTTGCTGCAGTGGAAGTGCTGTGTGCTGGGTGATAATGGGGAAAGGTGGGGTTGCAGACCTGCCTAAGACATGCAGATGAGCATACAGTTGTATTTACATTTGTTTATATATATATATATATATATATATATATATATATATATATATCCAATAATCTATCACGGAAGTGCCTTTGCTGGAGCACCAGTGTGTACAAAGTAACTCAAGGGCTCAAGTTGGTGTGGGCGAGTTGAATTGATTGAATATGATGAATGCATATTTATGATTGAATATTTATGCAACAAACTGTATATTTACGGTTTCTTAGTAATAAAAATCAGAGGGAAGCTGTAGCTATATCGAACATATAGGTAGGGGTACAGATACTCTCAGAAACCTGTATTTTTACTAATGGTAGGTACTGTACAGTTACCGAACGTGGATATTTGGTCGCAGCCGGTTTGCCGCAACGAAGTCACTGCCGGCGTTTAACCGCCACTTACCTCACCGCAGGGACATCTCGCTGTCAGCCTTTAACCGTCAAGGTAACTCCCTAACTTTACCCCTTACCCTAAAAACCCCTAATATTAACCCCCAATACTAACGCTACCGCCTACCCTAAAAACCTTAACCCCTTACCCTAAAAACACTTACCATAATTCCATACCCGAAAAACCTTTACCACTTACCCTAATCCTCTATCACATGAACCTTAACACCTTAACCTAAACCCTTACCCTAATCCACTATCACATAAACCTTAACCCCTTACCCTAAAAAAACCTTACCCACAAAAACCTTAACCCCTTACCCTAAACCCTTACCCAAAAACCTTCATTTACTCCAATTCCCTACCCTAAAAACTTAACCCCTTACCCTAAAACCCCATATCCTTAACCCCTTGGCTAAACACTAAAACCCCTTAAATTAAATTACCTTATTGGAGATACGGCTGGCGGCTGAGTGTCCAGCGGCAGAAAGGCTGAGGCGAAGGGTCACAAGTGCCGACGGTGACGCGCTTACAGCCAAATGTCCGATTCAAACATTTACTAGAAGCCTAGTTTCTTATGATGAAACAGTACAAAATATAATTAGTACCTGCTGGTCACTGTTTATACACTGGTCTACAGAGCCGTGGTGTTTTGCCAGGCAGAATTGCTATATTTTGGTTATGTTGTTTGTGCACAGAGAGGAGTTCCAGAAGGTTACAATTAAACGTTTTAAAGTAGTTTGGAATCTGCAAAAGTTCTATTTCTGCTGCTTACCTTTAGTTCCATATCTCAGCCTTTATCCTCTGGCAGCCTAATTGCTATAGAAACCATAATCCTGGGTCATGTAGCTCATCAGAAATATACTGTGTTCTATTTCGGAGTGTTCCTCCAGCTGAATGCGGTGTTCATTAAATGTGATCTGTCAGCCTGATTTTGCATCTTAGAAAAATATGTTTCTGTGTTCTCAATTGTTTATTATGAACCACAGCAGTTTGCTAGTAACGGGTTCAAACAATATTAAATGCTAAATTCTGTTTACAGATAACAGATACAACTAACATAGCCTTATCTTGTTGACATTGTTTACCTTTTCTTTTTTTCCCCCTGCCTGTATTTTGTCTTATAAAACTAGTGATGCTGTGTCTGGAATAAAGACACTGTAAGGCTACACTTATAGTGCCGGCAACGCGACGGTGACGTCAGGCTACGGTCACTGGAAAAATCAAATTGAGATGACTTCCAGTGATCGCGACCAAGCCCTCGCGTCATGCTTACTATAAGCGCACGTGACGGCGACAATGCATTTGTTTTGACGCGACGTCGCTTCGCTGTTGCCAGCACTATAAGCGCAGCCTAAGCCAGATATACAGTGTTGTCAATCTTTATACCAATGCTTTTCAACTGGCGCTCGACGCGGGACCTTGATGTGGAGCGCTCGACACGGGACCTTGATGTGGCGCTTGGCACGGGACCTTGATGTGGCGCCCAGCACGTGGCCTTGATGTGGCGCTTGGCACGGGGCCTTGATATGGCGCTTGGCACGGGGCCTTGATGTGGCGCTTGGCACGGGACCTTGATGTGGCGCCGAGCACGTGGCCTTGATGTGGCGCCCGGCATGGGGCCTTGATATGGCGCTTGGCACGGGACCTTGATGTGGCGCCCAGCACGTGGCCTTTATGTGGCGCCCGGCATGGGGCCTTGATATGGCGCTTGGCACGGGGCCTTGATATGGCGCTTGGCACGGGGCCTTGATGTGGCCTTTGGACTCTCTGCTTCTGCTAATTTCATACTAGTTGTTTAGGCTGCTAAGTGCCGTTTTTCAGACTGAACCACACTTGCAAGTTAAAGTAATGTAAATATATATGCTACAGATGTCATAAATGCTTGCAAAATGTTGAAATATATTCATTTTCAAGTTTTTAATGGAGTAATTCATGCACTTTTTGTATTTTTAACATAGGGTTGAAGCAGGGGCTATCCGGAGCAGAACCCCATTAATTACAGCTCCAGGGACCCCTACTTCCCGAAATACTTGCCTCAAAGTGGGTGGCAGTATCTCAGTAAAGTTTAAAGCTTCTGCGTCACGCGGGCCAATAGGAAGCCGAACCTGATGATGTCACAGGTTTCTATTGATCAGCAGGGCGTGGGCGCTGTGAAATTCTGCAATTAGTTGAACTCTGTTAGCCAAGCGGCTACCGCCACCCTATATAGATGTAACGGTGCTTCCCCCATCCGGTGGGAGATGTGGCCGTTACGGTGGCCATCGTGTGGTGCATGACACCTGCTGGTAACAGGAGGGCTGAGTCGTCCGCCGGTGGTAGTGGGGACACAGGACTAGGCTTCTGCGGTTCATACCCCACATATCTCTTTAGCAGTGCAGTGCCTCCATCTGCCGTAGGCGCCAGGAACTGAAGGTGATCTCCCACGGTAGAACAATTACCTCTCCCCCCAGTAAGGTCAAGCACCAAGCAGGAGGTATAACAACAGGAACGGTTTATTATCTCTTTTGTACAGCACAGTAACAAGCAGGCTTCTGCCCGATGCAGTACTTCTCAGCTACCACTGATGGATGGTCCCTGGACCGCCACTACAGGCCAAGGGCACCCGCAGCCGTCCTAGCTCTTCCCTGCCTTTCTAGCAGAGGCAGGAGGTATGGTCCACACGCACTCTCCCCCGGATGGAAGAGGACTGGAAAAGGCCCAATAATCAGCAACTCCAATGTGCGACCTGCCTTCCTCAAGTGGGTGAAGGCGCTCCCTAATTTGGAGCGTTACTGCCCTTAAGTACTGCCAGGAGGAGGGCATCAGGTCTGACTCATGATTGGTCATGCCCAGGCCTGATGTCACCACCTCCCACTGTCACTCAAGTGCAGCACCAAGGAGGAGGAAAACCCCATATCAACTACTGGCAAGGCCTGTCTGTACCAGGGCTTACTGCCAGGAGGGAAGCAAACTAGTAGCCACAGATGGCATGGCTGCATAGAGGTATCTGCGGAAGCAGGGGATCCCTAGAGCTTAAATTAATGGGATTCAGCTCCAGAGAACCCCTGCTTCAATCCTCTGTTTATAAAAAAGTTCACAACAAAAAATCGCCCACTCGGATTGCCACTTTAAATGAGTCTAAAATGATATTACCATAAGCTTGTGGCCCCTCTACGTCTAAATGTTTTCTGATGTTTAGAGAACTAGTTGAAGAGCCCAACTTGATACCATACAGTTTATATATGCAGTAAACGCAAAATGTTTAGAGCCTTTTTAAAATAAACCCTATGGCATTTCAAAATAAAGTCCAGCTGTAGATTTGTCAACGATAATGTAGTTTGTAAATAAAATTAGTGGTATTTTGAAGTAAAACTTCTTTGCTGGCACCTACAAAAATTTCACTTGCACAAATTACCTTCATGGTGACGGAAGTAGAGTAACGGAAGTGACGTTGGTGGCTTATGTTGCATGCGCAGAAGCAAGGGGACATGTGCACGCAGAAGCAAGGGGACATGTGCACGCAGAAGCAAGGGGACATGTGCACGCAGAAGCAAGGGGACATGTGCACGCAGAAGCAAGGGGACATGTGCACGCAGAAGCAAGGGGACATGTGCACGCAGAAGCAAGGGGACATGTGCACGCAGAAGCAAGGGGACATGTGCACGCAGAAGCAAGGGGACATGTGCACGCAGAAGCAAGGGGACATGTGCACGCAGAAGCAAGGGGACATGTGCACGCAGAAGCAAGGGGACATGTGCACGCAGAAGCAAGGGGACATGTGCACGCAGAAGCAAGGGGACATGTGCACGCAGAAGCAAGGGGACACACACACACCATTTCTTGTACATGTATAATAGCATTATTTAAAAAAAAAAAAAGAACGGCAATCTGCAATGAAAAAGAGACGATTACTATAGATTGGATTATAGCGACTTAGGTTGTAATAAATGATTGTATGTAGAGTAATAGAAAACATATTAAACGTTTCTTAAAGTTGATAGGTGAGATTTTACAAGCAATTTACATTTATCCAAGTCCTTCCCCAATTCTAGCATTACCTAAGCAAAAACTAAAACCAATGATGAGTAATATGCGCCCAACAACTTTCACAACTTGACCGGTGGCTGCTACTGGGGGGGGGGGGGGTTGCCGGTGGCTGCTACTGGGGGGGGGGGGGGGCGCCGGTGGCTGCTACTGGAGGGTGGGCACGCCGGTTGCTGCTACTGGGGGGGGGGGGTGAGCACGCCGGTGGCTGCAGGATGGCTGGGGGGGGGGGAGGGGAACGGCGGCTAGGGTTGCCAGGTGGCTTGTCCAAAAATACTGGACACAATGCAAAAATATGCAAGACCCTCCCAATACATATTAAAAGTACTCGACACCCCCAATACCCCAACCCCCGCAATACATATATAAAATACCCCAACCCCCGCAATACATATATAAAATACCCCAACCCCCGCAATACATATATAAAATACCTCAACCCCCGCAATACATATATAAAATACCCCAACCCCCCAATACATATAAAAAATACCCCAGCCCCCCCCAATACATATACAAAATACCCCAGCCCCCCCAATGCATATAAAAAATACCTCAGTCCCCCCATTACATATTTAAAATACCCCAGCCCCCCAAAACATATATAAAATACCCCAGCCCCCCCAATACATATATAAAATACCCCAGCCCCCCCTCAATATATATAAAATATACCACAAGCCCCCCAATACATATATAAAATTCCTCAGACCCCCCAATACATATATAAAATACCCCAGCCCCCCCCAATACATATAAAAAAATACCCCAACCCCCCAATACATATATAAAATACCCCAACCCCCCCAATACATATAAAAAATACCCCAGCCCCCCCAGTACATATATAAAATACCCCAGCCCACCCCAATACATATATAAAATACCCCAGCCCCCCCAATACATATATAAAATATCCCCCCCCCCAAATATATAAAAATCAGACTTACCTGGGGGATGGTCTCAGGTCAGGCTTGGTGGCTGGGGGGGGCGGTGTGCCGGTGGCTGCAGAGGGCTGTTTGTTGAGGGGGGAGGGGGCAGTGACTGGCGGTACTGGGGGGGGGGGGGGCGGCGAAGCCCATTGCTGCGCGGGGGGGCGGTTTTGCGGGGGGCAGGGCCGGTGGCTGGCGGTGCTGGGGGGGGCCTGGTGGCGCTAGTGGGGGCGCCACGGTTGTGACAGTGCTGCGGGGGCTGGAGCAGCCTGGAAGCACTGCGGGGGCCCGGCGGCACTCCGAGGGGGAGGGAGGCGGCCACGGTGGTGACAGTGCTGCAGGGGCTGGAGCAGCCTGGTAGGGGGCGCTTCGGGGGGGGGCAGCACAGCGGTGTTCTGAGGGGGGGGTCGGCCTGGCAATGCTCCGGGGGGTGGGGCGACGCTCGGGTTGGTGGGGGGGGGGGGCGCCCCTGCTGCGCTCCAGGGGGGCGGCCACGTGGTGACAGTGCTGCGGGGGCTGGAGCAGACTGGCAGCACTGCGGGGGCCTGTCGGTGCTCCAGGGGGGGGTGTCCATGGGGGTGGGGGTGACTGTGGTGGGGAGGGAGGGCGCGATGCTGCGGGGGCCCGGCGGCAGGCACCTGTTCCCTGAGGCTGCTCCCGCATGCGCCAGGCCTCCCTCTCACACTGTCATGCCGGAAGCTTACCCAGCTGCTGACTTCCGGCGCTGCCAATAGGGAGACCCGTTGTGTTTTTTTTTTTTATTAACTGGCGCCCTGACACACGGGGCCCGGGACGCCAGTGCCCTTTGTCCCCCCCTCTTGGCGGGCCTGCCTACTAGGGCCTTATCACTTGTTTAACCACTCATTAAGACTCGATTACCAAGCTGCCGGTGATTTAAAGTACAATGAACAGTTTGCATTTCTTACATCTATCCCTCATTTACTAAGCCTTTATTTTATTAACTTGGATATGGAGAATCTCAAAATCTGCATGAACTACTACTATTTTGTACAAATTGCATACACATATATTGCTGGGTATTACCCAAAGAGACAAGAAAAATTAGAAATGGGTTCGAAACCAAACAAAAGTCTGTGACATCATCACAGGGTGAAGAAATTAAAATGGCGGAGGGCCAGACAGATCGCAAGAAGAAATGACCAACGTTGGACAGGGATGATACTCAATTAGATTCCAAGGGAAACTAGAAGATCAAGATGATGACCGAAAGTTAGATGGGAGAATGAGATCAGATAAAGTAATGGAGCAACATGGAGAAGAGAGGCTGTAACTGCAGTACCTGGGAGATAATTGGGGAGGCCTTCATCCAGCAGTGGAGAGACCAGGGATGATGATAATATATATATAATGTATAGGAAATTCTTTAGTATGCTAGTTCTCATGAACAAAAGCAAATTGTCCCCGTTTTGCTATCAGTATCTCATTTCTGCCTTGGAAACTATTTCCCAATGTACTCTGAATCAATAAATAGAATGAACGATTAGTTTTTTTTCTTTAATTACTTGCTCTGTTGAAAATTGCTTGATTCTATTCACTCTGCAACATGTAATTTTATCTTTAAATACTTTCCCTCTTTTGTTTCATTTCTTCCTATTTACACATGCAAGATATAGTCAAATACTTTCAATTAGCATATTTCCTATGTGTCTTAGGTGTATTAACAGGTATTTCCCCAAGTACAAGTGACTCAATTTGGAGGTATATACGTTAGTGGGCCCTCTATGAAATTGTATCCTGGAGTTACCCGTAACGGAGACGTTATATCCTGGAGTTACCCGTAACAGAGATGTTATATCCTGGAGTTACCCGTAACGGAGACGTTATATCCTGGAGTTACCCGTAACGGAGACGTTATATCCTGGAGTTACCCGTAACGGAGACGTTATATCCTGGAGTTACCCGTAACGGAGACGTTATATCCTGGAGTTACCCGTAACAGAGACGTTATATCCTGGTACAGTATTACTTGTAACAGAGACATTATATCCTGGTGTTACCCGTAACAGACCTTGGTGAATATGGGACCAATATCTTTTAGGCTATAATGATCTATAATTTGCATATGATTTAAAATAACGGTCATTGTTCATAACACCATGTTATTTCAAGGAGCGGTTAACGTCATATACAGTCATTTACTGTACTTTAGTGAATACTGCGTTACCATTAACGTGACTTAAAGCTGCAGACCAAGCGATAACCTACATGTGTAGGTTTTTTTATTTTTTATAAATCAGTTCTGTACTATCAGAAAATAATTGTAGCATAAAAAAAAAACTCTGAATGACATTTAATGTATTATAATGTAACAATCATTTTTTGTTTCTATGGCAACCGTTTACAAAGTCACATCCCCATCCCGCCTCTTCTGAAACAGGCTCTGACACACCCCTTTTTGAGCCCCACCCTCTCTCTAGCAGTGCACCAATTGTATGTAGAGACTGCCTGGTCACATGATCTTCCTCACAGAACGTTGTATCTTCTGCTGCACTGGCAGCCATTTAGGCAATCCCCCAAGCCGAATCTTCGCCAATCAATCACATGAGAACGGATCAATCGGCAACTTAGCTAATTACTTATTGTGTGGATTGTATTGATGCACATATTAAAGGTTGTAAAAAATGAAATGTAAAAAAATAAACGTCAGCTTGGAAAGTCTGTCTGAAAATCCCTGAAGCCTGGCATAGAACAACATGGCGAAGAGAATAGGATGAACCTTTAATTCTAGTCTGATGATGTCACTGTCCTCACTTGTTCTCCCAACCAATCAACAAGGAAGATGAGACAAGCATGGGAATCTTGGAGAGGACATAAGAACCACAGAGTCTCATTGGTAATTCAAATAAGGGCAATCTTAAAAACTGAAATGGTTTGTGTCAGTAGGTTAGGGGTTATTTCTTTTGGAAAATAGTACTTATCCTCTCTTTTACATGAAGTGTTTGGCTCAAGGCTCACTTTGGGTGATACCGTAGCTTTAAATAAACTGACCATATTTTAACATTGCTCCAAGGAAAGAATATTAATAGAAACATTTCTTTTTTAATGCGTCCATTAACAAGATCACTTTGCTCCAGTGTTCCTGTCAAGAAAACAATTGTTTTCCCCTGATACCAGCATTTATACACGTTGCATGCTTCACTACCACAGAAGTGACTTCCCACTCCCCACTAACAAGGTTTTTTCCATCTATTATGGTTTCTTTAAAAGAAAAAGATAGTAGTAACAGGTGATTTTCTGGAGAAATACGTGCATTTAGCGTTTTATGGGTTCATCCCACATACCAACGCCTCGCTGACACTTTTATGATGATATTGAAATGATTTAGAGGGACATGAACGAGAGAGACAATTTGAAAAAGTGAGTGATGGCCGGATGTGTGAGTGAGATACAGGTGTACGGAACTGTGAAAAACCTATTCTAACGAGACAGGAATCTTTCTGCCAATAGAAAGTGACGAGTCCATCCACTGGACAACATTACATCTTGTCCCCCCTTCTGCCCCGCTGGAAATTAATAGATATACTTGATGGGGAACGTGAGTCTACCAGAGGGAGAAAGATAAAATCGATGGATGCTTCAATTTACCTTTGATTTCTTATACAAATATATTCGGGGACAATACAAGGAGCTTTCAAAATAACTATTCATCTCACGGGCAGTACAAAGGACTCGGGGGCATCCCTTAAGATTGGAGGAAAGGAAATTTCACCAGCAACAAAGGAAAGGGTTCTTTACAGTAAGGGCAGTTACAATGTGGGATTCATTACCCATGGAGACTGTGATGGCAGATACAATAGATTTGTTCAAAAAAAGGTTGGACATCTTTTTAGAAAGGAAAGGCATACAGGGATATACGAAATAAGTAAACATAGGAAGGATGTTGATCCAGGGAGTAATCCGATTGCCAATTCTTGGAGTCAGGAAGGAATTTGTTTTCCCCCTTATGAGATATCATTGGATGATGTGTCACTTGGGTTTTTTGTTTGCCTTCCTCTGGATCACTATACTGTAAGTACGGATATAGGATTAAGTATCTGTTGTCTAAATTTAGCATAGGTTGAACTTGATGGACGTACGTCTTTTTTTCAACCTCATGTACTATGTAACTACAGTATGTAAGTCTGTGGTCTGGGTGAGGTTTTGAGGATCTGTCTCAGTTCCTCTCCTCTCTACTTAATTATTATTGCAAAACTTGAAGAAAAGGTGCACGACTTCATTGAAATGCTTCGGGTGCACAACCATCACCCGCCAAGGTGAAATAGGATACCTGTAAATACGTTCTCGACTGAGAAAGAAGTGACACTCCAGAGGTCTTTGTGAATTAAATATTCAATATTTATTTGTGGAGGGACTGATGTTTCGGTCCTCAACTTGACACCAGGAGTGCCGCATCTTTCCCTGGTAGGGAATTTTCCCATATTTTCCCCATATTATCGCGCCAGGCCTTAGAACGTACAGCCCGATCAGAGGAGGGACATGCATCAAGACGAAGACGATGGTTGTTGCGCTGTGTGGGTTGCCAGTGTTTTCATTGGTGATACATTTGCTGTAAACTACTTATTCACACATCATTAACCCTTCGAGTGCTCTGTGACGTAGCCACCACGCCCGGGTGTCCGGCACTACGCAGTGGCATACGCCTTGGGTTTGAGGCTCGTTTTCTTTAATGGTGAGAGCACGTTCTGTGCTCATCTGGAGCCAGAGCAGGAACAGAAGCGGAATACCAGCTCCTCCGTTCGCGTCAAAGACGTAGCGGTCACGTAATCAGGCCAAGGAGTGGTCATGTGATTACGATGGAATAAAGCTGTGGCCCTATCCGGCACGCTAACGGTTAAATGGCGCAGAGTTACATAGCACAAGAATATAAATTAAAAAATGTCAAAAACAACTTATTATGAATATTTTCCTTCCCTTCCCTTTTATCTGTGCAGCCAATAATAGCAACAAATGTAATTTACAATTAAAAAAAAAAACATCAATAAAACCTTTACCTGTAGGTTATAGGAGAATACTAAAGAGATTGGGTAAAGATGATAAAACATTAGGTACCATAGAAAAGTTTTTTTTATAAATTACCATTGAACAAAAATATATTTCTTTATATGTGTTTTAATTATTTTTTTAAATAAAAGGTGCCAGTCACTTGCACTTAAACCCATAAACCATGCAACTGCCATGAATTTACTTTGGCCCTAGAAGAGGATGTCTCTCAGATATAACAATCAACATTATATTAAGGCACCTGTAACAGGGACTTATCACTGTTTGGGAGAAGCTGCCTCTAAATCCATCAGCGCGCTGGTTTATTGCACACAGGCAATGAACCTGACTCCACCTGGCTGATTAGGACTTTGAGAAAAGCCTGATGTGAGAAATAGGAGAGATTCCGTAGCTGATATTTGTGCTGACAGAAGGAGAGCAGAGAAGCCTGCACATGGACACAGACATCCAGGAACCTATATTTCCTGGACACAGAGGAGAGACTAACATGGAGGGCCACATGCTTAAGGTGCCTCCTGAGACTTTGGGGTGATAGGCTAGTAATGGGAATATCCCTCCAGTCCTGCAGATAGGGTCTGGGGAAGTAAATTAGCCCTTACAAAGGGATAGGGGTTTGTTATTTTGTTCTTATTTGTATGTTTAGCCTGGATAAAGGAACAGGCTCAATAAAGCCAAGATATCATTTCACCCTAATTGGTCTCCATTATATGTACCTCTGCACACATCTCTTACAACACCGATGCCTAGATGAACTAAGATCTATTAAGTCAGGGACCATAATATGACGTTACCTAAAACAGAATCGGACATGATGCTCCCTTACTTTTACGTGGTATCCGCAAAGAGAATTATATGCAAAAACAAGGTCCGAGCGACATCTCATTAATAGGGCTAGCATAACGTTATTGCAGTATAACCTCGCGTTAACTTTTAACAATGAGATGTTCAGTCAGTCTTGGCGTTATTCCGATCCAGACCCTGAAATACGTTTTTTGCTGATGATGAGGATGAGAAAGAGAGGAGAGGGAAATAATGCCAGGAAAGGGCGCAATGTTATTTAAATTATGCCTAACTGTGGTGTTACACCCATCCAGACCCCGCATCAGCCCTATTTCAGTGTGCGGATGGGAGTAACACCAAGTTAGGTACAACTTAAATAATGTAATGTTAAGTCCCTATATTAACTATAACAAACTTTAGTGGATAGGACATGATATACCTAATTTGCATGTCATTATCACTAACGCCTGTTAAAGTTAACACTATGATCTTTATGGGAGAAAACATGACTTAACGTTATAGATACTGCGTTACTCTTAACGTAACATTCTTTTAAGTTAAGTGGCTTAGTGCAGGGGTGCGAAAACTTTTCAGTCTGCGCCACCCTGCCTGCACGCACCCCCTTCCCCCCCCCACCCTCTTGCCTTGTCTCCGGCGTCAAGTGACGCCGCAGGTCACGTTGCCATAGTAACGTAATGTCATGTGACCCCATGGTGACACATCGCCGAAAACAAGGTAAGGGAAGTTGCAGAGGCCTCACGCGATCCCCCGGTATTTCATTTAAATTGAGGAAGAGCACGTGGCCTCTGTAACCACCGCGCTCCCCTGAAACATCTTGCGCCCCCCCATGGGAGGAGTGTCCCACAGTGTGCAAACTCCTGGTCTAGTGCATATAGGGCAGACAAAGGTACACATTCATACATTCCTTTATTATATATGTGTTATTAGGTAACCCCTCCCTTGGTCAATATAAAGATTGTTCTAGAACTGTTCCAAAGACTCTCTGTAATAGGGGTGGACAATTCCAGTCCTTAAGGGCCACCTATAGGTCAGGTTTTCAGGATATCCCTGCTTCAGCACAGGTGCTGCAGTCATTGACTGAGCCCCTGATTGAGCCACGTATGCTGAAGCAAGGATATCCTGAAAACCTGACCTGTTGGTGGCCCTTGAGGACTGGAGTTGGCCACTCATGCTCTGTAACATATACTCTTATGTCAACCCTTGTACAATGTACACCTTGTACTCAAGGATCAAAGCATGGTCCACTATTGCTACAGAAACCAAGAGCCACCATTACAAAATAGATTCTAGCCTTTGAGCATTTTAGGGATCATTCAGATGAATGGACCATGAGGTGATTAAACACTTAGCACCCGTAAGAGATGTGTGCTGAGGTACATTTAATGGAGACCGATTAGGGTGAAATGAAATCCCAGCTTTATTGCACCTGTTCCTTTAACACGGCAAAACATTAAAAATAAACAAAATAAAGGCCTACTCCGCTTTGGAGAATATCTAAACCTTTACTCCAGCCCTCTCTAACTGAATGGGTAGCTAAGCCAATTACCACCCCAAAAAACACACACACACACACACACACACACACACACACACACACACACACACACACACACACACACACACACACACACACACACACACACACACACACACACACACACACACACACACACACACACACACACACACACACACACACAATACACACACAACAGTCCAACAAGAAAGTCTCTTATCTGTTGTTGTAGCTGTAGGGGAAAGGCTCTCTGCTCTCCTGGGTCAGCACCCTTGTGTGCTATGGAAATGTCTGTGTTCAGGTCTTGTCCCTTTGTCTTGCTGTCAGCATACATCCTTCTGTGTGCATCAAGACATCATATTTGCCTCAGGTCAGCCCAGTTGTGGGCTAAGGAAAATTTCTGCTGTCTTCCTTCTCCTTATGTCAGCCCAAATATGAGCTAAGGAATCTCTCTCCTGTTTCTCACATCAGGCTTCGATAAGAATCCTAATCAGCCATGTGTAGTCTGGTTGATTGCCTGTGTACAATTAACCAGCACACTGCTGGATTTAGAGGCAGTTTCTCTCAAACAGTGATAAGTCCCTGTTACATACCTCCCCTGTTTGTGGGAAGCTCGGGCTTACCACGGCCAGAGCCCATCCTTCCACTCTCACTAGATATATCCCTGTGGCTCGAATGAGAGTGGATGGAGAACGAGAACCATCAGTCCCGCTGGGATTGGAGCCCTCTCTCCAGGTCAGTAATGTCTCCTCAAGAAGGTACTTGAGCTCAGCACTCTTCAGTCGCTCGAGGAGGACTTTTCCCAAGCACAGTCTTTCTTCTTACCGCTTGGTTACGTATTTTCCCCTGCGTCGGGTGATCTTTTCTTCCCTGAGTTTAGGGTGACCATTTGCACCGGGTTCTGTAGCCATATTCATTGGTGGTTCAAGCTGGGCAGAGTTTTTATCCATACCGATTGACTACCGTGGCGTCTCAGTTTTGTAGTTACCTAGGGCCTTATTCAGAGAGGGTTGATAAAAAAAATCGCCAAGGAATTTAAAATGACTGTTTTTTGGGCGTTGCTATCACGGTATTCAGAAAGGCTCGATTACCAGTGATAGCAAAATGCCCAAAACGGGCGAATTGCTGCCAGCGAGAGCCTCGAGCCTCTGAAAAGGCCTAAACCAGCGATTCATTTCTGCTGCAGAGAGAGCTGCTCTGAGAGAGCCGCCTCTCACAGCGGAAATGTCGCCCGAAAATTATTTATTTAAATATACATTCCTTTAATAGTGTAGAGGTGCAGGGGGTCTCCGGAGCTGAACCACGTTGGTTTTATGTCCGGGGACCCCCTGCTTCCCGAGATACAGGCCTCTTTATGGGGTGCCAGTATCTCCTATGCAAGGAAATGTCCCGGTCACGTGCCTGTATCTCGGGAAGCAGGGGGTCCCCGGACATAAAACCAACGTGGTTCAGCTCCGGAGACCCCCTGCACCTCTACACTATTAAAGAAATGTATATTAATAAATATTTAAAAAAACATCAATACACGCACCCCCCCCCTCCGCCCAAACCCATACAGTACAGTAATGGGCAAAATAACTATTATCCAGATATGGATAATAGATTATTTGCCCATTATTAAGCACTGCATTAGCGTACATAAATACATCTTGGATTTAGTGACGTCATGTTAAAGGGAATGATGCCAGCCAATCAGAATGACGTCACTAAATCCAAGATGGCCGCTGTGTCACAAGGTAGTTCAGCCAATCAGAGTGTGGAATTGGTTCCCACGATCTGATTGGCTGAAATACCATCTGACGCCGGCTTCGTGAAGTCATCTTAAAGGCAAATGAAGCACAGCCATTCTGATTGGCTGGCATCATTCCCTTTAAGTGACGTCACGGCAAAAAAAAAAAATTAAAGTCTGCACATGGTTTTAACAGCCAATCAGGTGGCTGTTAACCATTTTGAGGCTAAATGTGACGTCACAAGCCATATTTAAGGCCGTGACGCCTCGTTTGAGCCCAAGAAGCCGACGAGACAGCATCGGCTGGGATTTAACATGGGGTATTTTGGATTGACAGATCGTAAAGAAGAACAAGAAATGGTGACAGATGAAGATAGAAGAAGGTGATTAAAGAAAGAAAAAAGAAGATTGGGGTACCTGAGCCAGATCTTCATGGCGGATGGCATCGGATGCTGTTGGAGGCCTTCAAGGTATGTGAGCTTCCTGTTACCCCGGGAGTCGGAGGGCCACCGCTTCTAATGGTAAGTAATATATTCAATGTTTGTAAATGTCTCTTTTTACAGGTTTAATCTTTGGATGTGTTTTTTGATTTTTTGGGGGGGAGGCACATTGACTGATAATATATTAATTAGTACCTCTTTAGGGTACAGATTAATACATTATTATGACAATATTTGGGGGGCATTTCTCGCTTGGTATTGGTGTTGCTTTTTGGCATTTCATGTATTATGTGGATGTCATTGTTTGTTTTTTCATGCTTAATGTAATTAAAGGTTTGCGATTGGTGTTCGTTTGTATTTAATGTTATATTATGTTAGCTAATGTGTTTTATGGTTACTTCAGAGATTGTTAGAATTTCTTTCTTTCTATTTAACTGTTTAAATTCATTAATGTTGGAGTAATTCATTGTTTACATTGGTTAGTGTTACTATTCATTTTGAGTTGGTTTCGGAATTAATTATTTAGATTGGTTAATGGTTTAATTAATTCATTGTTGATGTTGCTATTGATTGTATTGATTGGATTAGCTGGCTACTGTTTGTATTTAGTGACGTGTGATTTTTTGGAGTTTAGTTACATTTTATTATTGTGTGTCTTGTGTATTACTGTATTGTGATTAGGGTGCCCATTAAGTGCTATAGAGGCTTATCATGCCCATATTATTATTATATGGGTAGGATGTACCACTATACTAAATGGGTATAGGGTGGGTATAGTTATTCAGGGTGGGTGTTTAGGCCTCACGGGTGGGTGAAGGGGGTATTAGCCCTAAGGATGGGTGTTTAGACCTTGCGGGTGGGTAGCGGTTGGGTTAACCCCTTTATTACCTTAGCTGTATTAACTGCTAAGGTAATAAAGGGGTTAACTCCCCCCGCAACCCCCCGCAATGCCTAAATAGCCACTAAGGGCCACATTTCCCGCTTCACCCACCCCCGCTAGCCACTGTATTGTATTGTATTGTATGTTTCTTACAGTAAGCTTGGCACGGGTGTTTAACCCCTTCATTGCCTTAGCGTTTAGCCGCTAAGGTAATGAAGTTGCTGTACATGCATGTTTCCTGCCTCGGATGCATGCCGGGGGGGTCCGGAGCTGCTATTAATGGCGATCAGCTCCGGAGACCCCAGGCATCAATACGAGGCCGGAAAAGGGCCTGATTTTTTCTAAGTCCCGACACATCACTGCTCATCGAGGCATCTCCCCACCAATTGACCAAAAAATTTGTGGTGAATTGGATTTGGGGAGAAGACCGCCTTTTAGGGCTGCGATGGGCTGCGATATGCCGCGACAGCCTACTCACGGGTCTCTGAATCGCGCGAGTTTATCAACCATCCGAAAATGGTCGATAAGGGGCTGATCGCTGCTCAGTCAGCGAATTTCGGATAGCGATAAAATTTTGCGTCGATACAGGCCGTTATCGAGCACTTATCGAGGCTATCTGAATACGAGTAGCCATTTTGGTCGATAAGTGCTCGATAAGGGCCTTATCGAGGCTTTCTGAATAAGGCCCCTAGTGTTGTACCTGTAGAGGTGTGAACATCAAAACAGTTCTGCCTCAATCTAGCCACAGACTGTATCTATCTAGCGGCTATCTTCATTGTCAGGAATATGGCTTGGACCCTGGGGCCACAGTAGCATGACTGTATTGGTATTGAGCTTCTCAGTTGTAATTCGGTTCTTCTTTCCTGATGTGTGGAAAGTCGATCGTAGTACTGAGATAGCATTGTGGTTGCACTTATAGGAACACACAGCTTGCGTGGTTGTGATGTAGAACCTATATCTGGATTGAATCACACCAGCAGCTTCCTTCATTTTTTTGTAGTATCTTTGCTGCAGACACTTCCTAACATTTGACTGGAGTAAGATTACACACTGCTTCCACAGTTCATAATTCTTTCTTTGACGTTGCATTCTCCATTGCTTTATTCTGGCTATTTAGCCACCGAGTTTCCATTCATCTGAAGCCAGCCGGTATGGTGAGTGCTACAGAGCATTTGCGCAGATATATTTCTCTTTCCAACCTTGCCTGGACAAGAGCTTTGTAGTATTTCTGAATTACTCTGCTGCTTTGCTCCCTTTTTAAGATGTTTAGCTCATCAGTGAGAGAATCCTGTTTCTGGAGCTTGCTCTGAGTGTGCATCAACGCATTCTTCATTATATTTTGGAGCCCTGCAGATTTCTTTGCTTGGGCCGCAGCTGTTTACCTCAGTTACTGGACCTTCTTGTGCTCACTTTTGTCTGTTCCTTCCACGGTAAGTGAAGAACCACTTTTCTTTTTCCGTCTTTTTGTTTTGGACGACTCCGTCCCATCAGGGATACTGGGGTCTCCGTCTTTATTTGAAACTTCAGCAGATTTACTGTATCCGCCAGGCTTTTCTTATAGTTGCGTTAGCTGGAAGGAATATTCAGGGTCATAGAGACCTGTTTGTTTGGTGCGTACCGAGTTTAGGCACCTCCACCATTCTTGGGGTGTTATGATGGCCTGACTCGGTTCGGGTTCCCCATAAGAGATATCTTAATCCTTATCCATATCCTCATGGAATCGGAAAGGGCCAATCTTCCGTGGGTTAGGGTTAATTACAGGAATGCCACATATTGTCCTCCATTTTGGGACTATCAAGTGTATTTTTCTTCCTGACCTCGGGAGGCGCTATTTCAGCTGTTTTCACTTTATTCGCTAGAACCCCAGCTGGTAGTCCTACAGGTGGGCAGACTTTGCTTGCAGAGTTTGTAGCTCTCACAGACGTCTTGGCAGACTTTTTCTTCTTTACTTTGGTTGGTTCTGAAACATCAGCAGTCCTGTCGACACATTCTTAGGCTGCGGTCCCAGTAATGTCTGTGACATGCGCGCCCGGCGGGGGGGGGGCGGCGCGTGCACAGCGCTACACCGCGATCTGCGGTCTGGGGGGAGAGGGAAGGTTTGCGACAGGAGGGGGCGTGCCTGTGGGGTTGCGGGGGCGTGGCCATGACGTCCCGCGGCTGGTTCGGCCCTTATTGGCTGAACCGCCGGCGGGGGCGTGGCCACGCCTCCATCACAGATGTTGAGTTCAAATTCTCCTGCCTCCCTGAAAACCTGTCGCGCACCGCTGGGGAAAGGTGCGCGACAAGGTAGGGACTGGGACCGGCCGGACTGGGGGGGCGGGGCTTGATAGCACAGCGCACGCCGAGCCGTGCGCTGTGGCAGTGACTGGGACCGCAGCCTTTCTCATCAGCGATACTGGATGTGCCCTTTGCAAGTTAAACTTCTGTATCTTCCTTGTGACCACAGCGAATTGCTTGCTGCTGCAGTTCCTTGGCACATTGCAAAAAATATTCCTCTGGCTGCTGCCCTTTTTCTGGGGCCACATAGGGATCATCCTCATCCTCCTAATAAGGCCTGAAGGGACACTGCTCCATGTGGCTGGGCTCTTTACACCAGGAACACATTTTCTTCCCCATTCTTGCAGCTGGGCAGCCATTTTAAAATCCCATGTTTTTTTTGTTTTATTTTTGTTTCACTAGTGGTGGGGTAAACTCTGGTCACAGCATCAGTCCCTTGTGTGGCTCACCCTCTGTCGCAGTCCTCCCAGTCCAACTGTTGTGTTGTGGCTTTTTCCAGTGCAATTGTAGCTTTCCTGCCTGGATGTGTAGCCCTTTAAATCTGGTCACTTCTGCACGTGATTCTTTATTTTATCGCTCAGACTGTTTCCAGGAACTGGCAAAAGCACAAAAAAATTCACAGGCAGCCCCTTTGAAATTCTAGGACCACCTCTCATCCCAACTTCTGAAACCATACGTAAGAGATGTGTGCAGAGGTACATTTAATGGAGACCGATTAGGGTGAAATTAAATCCCAACTTTATTGCGCCTGTTCCTTTAACAAGGCAAAACATTCAAAATAAACAAAATATAGGCCTACTACGCTTTGGAGAATATCTAAACCTTTACTCCAGCCCTCTCTAACTGGGTGGGTAGCTAAGCTGATTACCACCCCAAACATATAAAAATATATACTGTGTGTATATATATATTGAGTTATGGTGAGTAAAAAAAGTGACAAAAACCCACCACAGCAAAGCATATAGCAAAAGGAAATATACTGTATGCTCATTTGCATGTCTTAGACAGGTCTGCAACCCTGTCTTTCACCATTATCACTCAGCAAACAGCACTTCCATTGCAGCAAGGGATTCTGGGAAATGACATGCAAATGAGCACACAGTGCCACTTTTTGCTTCAAAAACCATTTTAAACATGTTTCCTATAGGCTTAAGCTTGCTGCATGGTCACAGCTTTGAGCACAGCCAGGGTTAAGATGCATAGCCAGAAAACCCACCCACAGACAGCTGTTTCGACCTTAACACTGTGTGCTCATTTGCATGTCATTTCCCAGAATCCCTTGCTGCAGTGGAAGTGCTGTGCTCTGGGTGATAATGGTGAAAGGTGGGGTTGCAGACCTGCCTAAGACATGCAAATGAGCATATAGTATATTTCCATTTCCATATTCTCTCTCTCTCTCTCTCTCTCTCTCTCTCTCTCTCTCTCTCTCTCTCTCTCTCTCTCTCTCTCTCTCTCTCTCTATACTGTATGCTCATTTGCATGTCTTAGGCAGGTCTGCAACCCTGTTTTTCACCATTATCACTCAGCAAACAGCAAGGGATTCTGGGAAATGACATGCAAATGAGCACACAGTGCCACTTTTTGCTTCAAAAACCATTTTTAACATGGTTCCCTATAGGCTTAAGCTTGCTGCATGGTCACAGCTTTGAGCACAGCCAGGGTTAAGGTGCATACCCAGAAAACTGTGCTGTGTGCTGGGTGATAATGGGGAAAGGCGGGGTTGCAGACCTGCCTAAGACATGCAGATGAGCATACTGTACAGTTGTATTTACATTTGCATATTTGCTTTGCTGTGGAGGGTTTTTGTCACTTTTTTTACTCACCATAACTTAACTCAGCACTCCCCCACTCCCCCACTCCCCCACTCCCCCACTCCCCCACTCCCCCACTCCCCCACTCCCCCACTCCCCCACTCCCCCACTCCCCCACTCCCCCACTCCCCCACTCCCCCACTCCCCCACTCCCCCACTCCCCCACTCCCCCACTCCCCCACTCCCCCACTCCCCCACTCCCCCACTCCCCCACTCCCCCACTCAACAGTCCAACAAGAAAGTCTCTTATCTGTTTCTGTTGTTGTAGCTGTAGGGGAAGGCCTCTCTGGTCTACTGGGTATGCAGCCTTGTGTGCTATGGAAATGTCCGTGTCCAGGTATAGAGGTCTTGTCCCCTTGTCTGCTGTCAGCATACAGTCCTTCAGTGTGCATCAAGACATCTTTTCCTCAGGTCAGCCCAGTTGTGGGCTAAGGAAAATCTCTGCAGTCCTCCTTCTCCTTATGTCAGCCCAAATGTGAGCTAAGGAATTTCTCTCCTGTTTCTCACATCAGGCTTTTCTAAGAATCCTAATCAGCCATGTGTAGTCTGGTTGATTGCCTGTGTACAATTAACCAGCACACTGCTGGATTTAGAGGCAGTTTCTCTCAAACAGTGATAAGTCCCTGTTACAGCACCATTTAAAAAATCTTGTCTCAAATGAGAGAGGACACTCATGCCAGTCTTTGGGGAAGTAACTGCAGCTGCTAAGGATTTCTTTATTAATGCAAAGTATAATGTAGATACCCAGTTATTTGCTTTGACTGAATGGTAAATATCCTTTTTGCCTGGTATTAAAAATGTAATCCCTGACTGTCTGTTTGAAAAATCACTTCTGATGTTTTATTTTAAAAGTCACTTCATTAATGTCAACTGCGATACTGAGTGACTGCCATCTTTATTTATGATGAAGAACTCCAAATATATCTCTACACACATTTCTTAGATTTTTTATGGAATTGAAGAAAATGGCCCCACAGGTTTTGCTGGCTAATGATTTTAGTGCATAATGTCTTAGTTTTAAATCCACAATCCAAGCTTTCAAAAACAAATGGAATCAGGGGGTCCCCAGAGCTGAGCCCCACTCATTTCAGCTCCGGGGACTCCCTGCCGTCCTGAGATATTTTCAGGGCCGCAGACAGATTTCCTGGGGCACTGGACTACAGTTCTGACTGCCCCCTGAGCCCCATTTCACACCCCACAAGCCCCCTATATTTCCCTCCCTCTTCCCATGAATTTCTCTCTCCGTCTCACCTCTCACTCTCTCCATTAATTACCCCACTCACTCAATCCCCCCGCCTCACATGTATTTCTCTCCCATGCGTCTCACTCTTACTCCCTCTTTTCCTCACTCACCCCCTCTCCCTTTCACTCTCCCCCCCCCCAGGTCAATTACCCCACTCAATCCCCCTCCTCTGTGACATTGAGGGGGTAACCAGGCTCACTAATAAAGGTCAAGCCCAGTTGCTTGCCCCTGAGTCACGTTGTGGGGTCCTAGAGTGTCAGCTCTTGGACCTGGTTGTCGTGTATGTACTGCTATGCATTGTATGAAAATGTGCGACAATAAAGAATTCTAGTGGTTTTGCCTTTCCAGGGGCGCCAGCAAGCAGAGATTGCTGGGGGGGGGAGGGGGGGGGAGGGGGGCGCCAGCAAGCAGGGATTGCTGGGGGGGGGGGGGGGGGGGGTGCCAGCAAGCAGAGATTGCTGGGGGTGGGTGGGAGGGGGGGTGCCAGCAATCAGGGATTGTTGGGGGGGGGGGGGGTGCCAGCAAGCAGAGATTGCTGGGGGGGTGGGGGGTGCCAGCAAGCAGAGACTGCTAGGCTATGAGTTTCAGGGTGGGTTTTGCGGAGAAAGTCTTTTCAGATTGTGGCTATGTAGCGGGGTTCCAGAGTTGCTGGATACCCCAAAAAGGTAGCCAGGAATCAGGTCAGATTCTCTGATACCTTAAATAACAATGCTCCAGACAAAATCCTACCCTGAAAACGTTCTTGCAGCTCATTGCCAGTAGTACCCTGCTTCAGCACAGACCAGAAAGGTAAAAAGGAGCATAGGGATTTGTGTATCCCAGGTATAGTCAGGGGTTCCCAGTTTAGGGGGAGTCCCCCATGGTATATGCCCCAAACCCAAGGACCCGGTATAGAGGTTCGGGGTGTCCCCAACCATGTATAAGGTTGCAGGAGTAAAATTATTCAGTCCACCTTCGGTACAATTGAAGCAGCCGTGAAAATGAACCTAAGCGTTATTTGAAGCAACTTTTTAGCTAACTTCTTATAGGAAGGTGCAGGAGCCCTGAAAATGAACGTGCGCGTCTTTTCAGTAGTTCCTAGGGGACGAGGGACTTAGAAGAATTTTGTAAGATTTTTATTAACATGGTGAATAAGGGTATCTATGTTTATGCCCTGTATATGAACTGGGAATTTCCAAGTCCTTGGTTCAGAGAGACCAGATGGCCACCAGGCTTGATGCCACTGTGTCTGGTCAGGCCCCGGACTTGAAAGTCTCAGAGATGCCAAGGCGGGCGGAGTACCGGGTTGCACTCAAGTACCCACGTCCTGACATGAATAAGGGCTATCCGGCAACCATTTGCCCAGCCCCAGACTCTGAGGAGCCTGGCACAACGGAGGGTTCAATGTGCTAAGTGGCAGAGGTGCCAGGTTGGCGCATGCACCTTAGCCGAATTGAAATCAGTTCCCGCCCGGCTTCAGAGTACCAGCAAATCTGTGGTAGGCGGTAGAAAAATTCCCACGCGCTGATTGGCTGTAGCGTTTTGTGAATGGGACTAAAATCCTATAAGAAACCCCGCAGCCAATCAGATCGTCAGATTCTAAAGAAATTCTAAGCACCAAGAGAGAAAAAGACGCGAGCCGACTTCAGAAATTTCAAGGCAAGAAATGTTCTACGTCCCGCTTTTCAGAGGCCAAGTTCTGAAAAGAGACGTAGCGGTCACGGCTGGGATTGCAAGCTGAAAAGAGCACCAGGACTTTGGTACTCGCTCCCTGTCAAGGGATTTCAGCACCTCCAGAGGGGAAAGAGCGGTGGCGTCTGGAGCTGCATTGCATTCCAAGACTTTTGCGGGTACATCCCGGTCATTGAAAGGATTTGTAAAGACTTTGTTTTAAGGACTATCTTATTTAGGAAAGGTTGTTTTTTTTAACCCAGACCCCCAGTAAGTGTGTTTTCTTCTGCATATTGTAATTCATTCTGTGTTTGTCTGTTTCTAAGGAATAAACGCAATTTGTTTTACTCCTTGGTTTTGCTCAATGAATGATCCCGGTATAAAGCTGTATATTTCCTGGTCTCCCGTGACATCCTCAGACTCATTCTCACCCCCCCTCCCCTCACACAATTCCCCACACAAAATATACCAAAAAAAACCACCCCCCCAATGCAAAAAACTTCCCACCCCCAAATACATTTTTTTTAAAACACCCCCAAATATATACAGCCCCTCCCACCTCCCCAAATATATACAGGGTCCCACCCCCCAAATATATAGGGGGGGTTTAGTGTGGATAAGAACATTGGCAGAGAGGCAGGCAGGATCATTACAAACAATTGAGATAGTGTGAGAAACCCCATATCTTGTTTTGGTGTCAGAGTGTTACAGTAGCGACATACTTTATTGCACTAAATGCCGGCGGCATGCCGGGATCTGCCCCAGCTGCCGTCAGTAATAAACGCGCGCCGCCGCGTTTCCCCCACTCACCCCCCCTCCTCATCGCGCGCAATTTACCCCCCCTTCCGGACCCCGAACCCGGCTTCTGCTCTGCCCCTCTGCTTCCCCGCACCCCCGCTTACCTTAATTTCATCTCCAGGGGTGTCGGGGAAGCCTGGGGAAGCCGGGGAAGACGGGGAAGCCGGGCGCGCATGTGACTGTGACGTCACAGTGCGCCGCCACGCGCCGCGGCTACCCGCTTCCCAGCCGCATACAGCCAGCGGCTTTTGCTCGAATAAGAGCTGCCGCTGCTGTATCATTCGGAGTTCAAATGTTTTCCGTTCTCACCCCACCTTATCTACATCAGTTTTTTTTTTTTTTTTTGGGGGGGGGGGGGTTCTGCTTTCTTAGCCTCTGTTTTAGCCATTGATTCCTTTGTACAGTAAATCAGTATTGCTGACCTGAGGAAGAGAGGAGAACTCTTGAAAGCTTGTCCTATGACATAAATTGTTAGTTCAAATAAAAAAAGGTATCACCTAATACTGAAGTACTCACTTATATATAAAAAAATAAATACATATTAAAAAAAAAGGCCCGCAATGCTTACAAAACAGTCCCCCCATGCTCATATAAAACCAGTCCCCCCCATGCTCATATAAAACCAGTCCCCCCCATGCTCATATAAAAAAAGCTCCCAATGCATCTAAATAACCCCCCCCCCAATGCATCAAAATAAACCTCCCAGTACATATTAAAAAAAAACAGTACATGTTAAAAAATAAAATTAGAACATGTTAAAAAAAAAAAAACCAGTACATATAAAAAAACAAACAAACAATACTGCCGGGAGGAGGCTGCCAGGGGTGGTGCCTGCCGTCGAGGAGGGGGGCTCGGTGACTGCCAGGGGTGGTGTCTGCCATCGAGGAGGGGGGCTCGGTGACTGCCAGGGGTGGTGCCTGCCGTCGAGGAAGGGGGCTCTGTGACTGCCAGGGGTGGTGCCTGCCGTCGAGGAGGGGGGCTCGGTGACTGCCAGGGGGCCAGGCGGTCAGACAGAGAAGTTGCCGGGGGGGCCCCGGCTCACCCCACCTGCAGACCTCTTCCTCTCTCTGTCCCATGCCGGACCCTCTGACCCAGCGTGTGCCGGGCTTCCCACATATGGCACCGCGTGCCGGAAGCTAGGCCAAGCTTACTTCCGTTGCACCGACGTCAGAGAGGCCAATCACGTACTGACGTTAGAGGGCCTGGCGTGGGACAGAGAGAGGGGTAGAGGCCTGCCCATGGGGAAAGCTGGGGCCCCGGCGGCAACTGCTTTGTCCGGCCACCAGGTGCCCCACCGCCACCAGGCCCGGGACACTTGTACCAGCTGTTTCCCCCCCCCCTCTCGGCAGCCCTGGATACTTTCCTCGGTAGGGGGTGCCTGTAGCCACTCCGCTCGGCTAGCAGGGATCATGTAATGGCCACTATTCAAAGCTCCTGAGGGCCAATAGAAAGCCGTGACATCATCAGGTTCAGCTTCCTATTGGCCCATGTTTCGCGGGAGCTTTAACCCAGCTAGCTCAGCCGGAGCGACTACCGGCACCTACTACAGAGGTAATTATCTCCGGACGCAGGGGTCTCAGGAGCGGAAATTAATGGAAAAGGCGCTGGCACTTTTCTGAAGCCAGGGTCAAGTTTGGTGTGAATGGCTCCCGATAGCATTAACACAGTTCCCTTTTAAATCACTCCAAGCCCTGTAATATTTCCTCCACTTTATTGGGAAAAGGCAGCAGGATACAGATACTTGTGGATGGTATGTAGTGGTGATTATTAGTTAGAAACCGGTAAAAAGAGATGGCCTCACCATGGGGGGTGAACAGAGAAGGGTCTTGTACTCACTGTCTCCAGGGTGGAAAAGGAAGTGAGGTGCAGTGTGGGTAAAGGAATAGTCTAGGGGCAGACTATGTCTGAACAAACAGGAGGGGGTGCAGACTAGCCCATTCTGGTGAGGATCCCAGAAACTGCAGTAGCAGCTCACCGATTCCATGCCCGGAGGCAAGGAATGCAACATTGTTGCAAGCCACACAGGCACAGAATGTGTGTGCAAACTCCATGCAGCTGGGAATAAGATCTGACAGGCAGAAGCTGCAAAGGAGAGAGGGGGTGAGTCAGAAATGTAGTTGTTGTTCCATGACAGGCACTCCTCTTTAAAGGAGAAATATATTTAAAATAAATATGGTACTTCTCTTTTTTGTGCTTCCCTGTTTTGATGGGACTGCAGCTTTATACCAGACCAGATTGTGAGGTACTGTACTTTATAATTTGAATGGCCCTGTAAACAAGTGACTTAAAACGAGACGGCATTGAGGTCTGATTGTAATCATCGGGTTCCAGCGAGCGGCGCACTCTGATTATAAGGGAGACTTGTCAATCAAAGTGATTGCTCAGCACAAGGGGCCTCTGCGGAGGAAGTCACAAAGCTGTTTATACATGTAAATACGTTTCTTACCTTCACTAACCATTTCAATTTCTTCTTCGCACTGTCTGCCCTTCATTTATTCATCTATTTATTGTCCGTCTTCTTCATTTGGCTAACTTTTCCATTCTGTAAATGTTCCACATCTCTGTATTTATTTATTTTCGCTCTGTAATATGATGCAGGAAATTGATTTCCAATCTGCGACGGCAGAGTATCCCGCAGAATGCCGGAAGCTGCGGACGGGGAGCGCGGCCGCACACGATAACGTTACTAATGTTACTACTGCTGATCTGAATGAAGATAAAGCCGGAACACGCGCTTGATGTATGTGTTCCTAGTCAGCATGTTGTGACGCCATCTTCCCTGGGGCGCTTAAATCTTCCCAAACAAGAGGAAACCAGCTTCACAGTATAATGAACAGTAGCCAAGGCCACATACTACAGAATTGATCACTATTACATTATTAGTTTTTCTCCTGTAAGCGCATAAACATACTGTACTTATTCAGGTACAAATATCTTGGTACGATGGATGTGGCACCAAGACTGAAAGCAATGTTTCCTACTTTAAAGACCAGTCGCACGCCAAAAAAAGGGCCCTCCCAGAGCCCCAGTCTAAACCGGCAATAACTCCAGTCCTTAGTTTCACACGCAAAAAGATAATGGGGCTATGTATAAAGGATTGTATTTTTAATAAGAGTGAATTGAATTTTTAAAAAAAATCTGTTTCTTACATAAAATCATTAGCTCATCCATAGCACGTTGTGCTTCTTAAAGTTTAACCCTTTCGGCATGTTTGTATTTACATTTACAGTATATTGATCCAGAGGAAGGCAAATACAGGATAAAGTATCAGTCGTCTAAATTTAACATCGGTTGCACTTTATGGACATACTGTATGTATTTTTTCAACCTTAACTACTATGTAACTTTTGGTAAGGCACATGAGTAATGCGTCTTTATCACATGCGGTAATAATGTCCATTAAAGTTGGACCTATGCGCATGTGCAGTGTATTGGAAAACGCGCCTCTGAGGCACGAAAATCAAAGTTAATAACGCTGCTAACTTGACGAACGGACGTCGTTTTTTTTCATTAGCTTAAAGGATACTGTTAAAACAACAAAAAAAAAATAATTTCCAATTTTCATAACATATATTAGCGCAAAAACTTCAGACTTCTGTGGATCTGCCCCTAAGTATGGTGTGCGTCGTGTTCAAACATACTGTATACTGTAACTGCATTAAAAATTGTTGGCGCCTGATTGCTTTTCTGTTTTGCGCCAACATATACACCATGTTTTATGCTGACACTAGAACACCAGTTGGTCAGCACTTTTCACTACCTGGACATTAATTGGACAACTGCAGTAATTGGATCATCAGTATTTTGGTCTCCAGGAAAAATGGTTCAAATCGGGACTATGGATTCATGGCTCATTGTGAAAACCTTTAACACCTACAGTACATGTTAGGCCGTGGGGTTTACTGTGGGTCACATCTGCTGTATCTGTTCAGCCCCTTACATTTATACCTTATGGACAATACCACTGACTCCATATGCTTACCCTTGTCCATGGATAAATACAGCATAGGACAATATAACTCGAATGCAGGGGGGCTGAACTCCAGTCCTCAAGGGCCAGCAGGTCAGGTTTTCAGGATATCCCTGCTTCAGCACAGGTGGCTCAGTCTCTGCTTCAGCACAGGTGGCTCAATAAGTCCCTTCTTCATAACAGATGGCTCAATCAGAGGCTTAGTCGACTGAGCCTCTGATTAAGCCACTTGTGCTGAAGCAGGGATATCCTGAAAACCTGACCTGTTTGGGGGGCCTTGAGGACTGGAGTTGAGCACCTCTGCTCTACAGTATGCTAATCTGAACACCCCATTCACAGATTAAGACCCCCGCTGCAATGAACCTCACGGGCTATGGGGCCTATGCTAGTAGCCTTTATAAAACATATATTGCTAAGGCAATGAAGAGGTTCAACTTCAGTAGCCTGTTTATTGGGGGCAGAGGGGATGGAGGAGGCAGTAGTCCCAGGGGGGGTGGTTAGCCCTGCCGGGAAGGTTGCGGGAGCAGTTACACTGGCGACACACTTTATTCGAGCTCGGCTAGTCCCACGAATTCGGGTATACTCGGGTGTATTGAGGTTTGTGACTGTTTTCTGCCCGAGTGCATTGCGTTATTTTCCAGGCAGGGATTGAAGCATTTTATTCCCGCTGGCTGCAATACTGCACAGTATATATATATATACTGCATTACAATTCATGAATTTATGCCATCTGGTAGACACGCGAAGCATTGCAGCCTATTAAATCCTAATCATTATCATTTAACAGATCAGCCGCCCGTCAGCCAGGCATGAACCGTGGCTGGGAAGGCAAACGCAACGGGGCTTGTCAGAGGTGAGGAGCGGCGCATTCCAGGTATCTGCCAGGTACATACTGGGTATTTGCTCGAAAAAAGTGTGTCGCAGCAGTACCCCTACACTACCATAGCGGTATTAACAGCTATGGTAATGAAGGGGTTAACAAGGCCCGCTACCCCCCCTCCCCTGGTAGGCCTAAACATCCATCCTTGGGGCTACTACCCCTTTCACCCAACCCCTCTACCCCCAATAAAGAAAAATTAACACAACAACCCCACTACCCACCTCCTCTTCCCCCAACAACACCCTCCCCCCCAACACATACAGTACAGTAATGGTCAAAATTACTATTATCCACATATAGATAATAACTAATTTGCCCATTCAAAATCAAACATTAGCCAGCCAGCATAAATAAAGGAAGTAAAACGTTCTACTTACCCCAGCCATCATGAAGGGTGTCCTCATCAGCATACTCCAGGTCCATGTCCTCCGTTGGCAGCAAGAGTACAAGACAAAATACAATCTAATGGCCACTAACCCCTTAATAACCTTAGTGATTAATAACCGCTATAGTATTAAGTGGTTACCTCACCCGCTGCATGTGTTTTTGGGCGTAGAGGAGGTGGGTAGTATGGTTGTTGTGTTTTTGAAAGTTTATTGTGGGTAGCAAGGATAGGTGAAGTTGGCATTTAGCCCTTGGTGGGTGTTTATACCTGCCGGTGGCTAGCGGGAGGGGTTAGCCCTTTCATTACCTTAGCAATATTAACCGCTAAGGTAATGAAGGGGTTATCTCCACCCGCAAGCTCCCCCTCCCCCTGCAAGGCCTAAAAACCCACCAAGGGCCAAATACCACCTTCACCCACCCCTGCTACCCACAATAAACATGGCACCGGTAGTTAACCCCTTCATTGCCTTAGCGGTTAGCCGCTAAAGGTAATGAAGTTGACTGTAAATGCATTTTTATTGCATCGGATTGATGCTGGGGGCCTCCGGTGCCGAGACCACCAGAGACCTCCAGAGACCACCGGCATCGATCCGATGCAGGATAAATGATTTTTTTTCTGTCCCTCTCGCCGCCTCCGCCTCTGAAGCCTCTCACCTGCATCACGCTAATTTTTTCTGGCGAGATGAATTTGGCAGGTAATCGCCATTATAGAGCCATGATTAGCCTTGATAAGCTAATCGAGGCTACTAGAATTGCACGAGTTTCAAAACTTGCTGATAAGTGGCTTATCGCGGCTCACTTGACGATGTGTTTTGGACGAGAGCAAAAATGGCAAAAAAATGCATTCGCTGCCCACTTATCGAGGCTTTCTGAATCGCTGTAGGCATTTTTGGCCGATAACAGCTAAAAAGCCTCGATAAATGGGTTATGATGGCTACTAGCATAGGCGCCTATGTATTTGAGCCTCCAATTTCCAGTTTAGAGATCACATCTGACGAAGAGGCTTCTGCAGCCGTGAAATTCTTATGCACAAGAAAACCTTGTAAGATTGATATGTTGGGCCATTAAATTATACCAGAACATTACTTTAAATGGCAAAAGCCTAACATTATGATTTGCTTTGGAGAGATGTGATACTTACAAAGAAATCTGGAAATCTATAAAAACAGGCTCAAGACCTACTGTCATATTCTCTAGCCTGCTGTTCCCATGCTTGGCCACCGGGACTGCTGCCACTCTCAATGTCTGGTTCTAGCCTGCAGTACCTATACTTGCCCACCGGGAGTGCTGCTGCTAAACTAAGGAACATTCCAGACTCTGATACCTGACACCTCTGCACCTGTGCTCCACCTCCCAGCCTGCCTATATAAACCTCCCTTTCCTGTTCCTCTTTGCCTGTTTATACTGGTTCCTTAGCTTCTGAAAGGTTCCTGTGTTTACTGCTGTGCTAGCTATTGCTATCATCCTGTTCCTGTTTCCTCGTTGCCGACCTCTGCTTGTTTCCTGACTTCGCTACCTGCCGCCTGCCTCGGACCCCTGCTTGTTTCCTGACTTCGCTACCTGCCGCCTGCCTCAGACCCCTGCTTGTTTCCTGACTTCGCTCCCTGCTGTTCCTGCCACTGGGATCCACTTCAGCCGAAGTCCAATCCTTTATTAGAAAAGGTGAATAAACCGCTCATCCGTATATGGTATTTGGTGCTTGAATGCAATCTATAACAGGTGCTTTGAGGGGAAAAAAGTTTATATTACAGAGTAGATCCCAGAAGGATCAGAAAAGGCTCCCTCATATGATAAGCACTCAATGTTAGTACACAGTGGTGAGACTTACAGTAGTCTATCGGTATCAATACCTTTAGATAGGACAAAGTGTGGCCCTTCTCGACCGGATTAGCTCAGGAAAAATAATAAAATTTTATTAATTAATTGTACTTGATCAGGATTAAAAACACATATAAAACATTCAAACATTAAAAATACCCCGTATTGAAGTGGTTGGGTGAGTTAGCAGTGTATCGCTATAGTAGGTTCACCACAAACGTCTAAATAGCGATTTTAACTGTTGGTGGACAAGCAGGTAAGTATGCTCCTTCAAACCTAAATGGCAGATGGAGTATTATCAGAGATGTAGTCTCTATGGCTGTATTGATGGGTTGGTAAATATACAGGTAACCTCTATCCAAGGGTACAGTACAACACTCCTCCCCTTGAAGAAGCGTGTCAGTCTACGCGAAACGATCGTCGGGACGTGGTGACGTCACGAGTGACGTCATCAGAAGTGGCAGCGTCAGCGAGTAGAGACAGCAGCACTTTGGAAGACAGGCTTGTATCGATACAGGATACACAGTGAATTGTATGTGTGTGCCAAGTGGTTTTTCCCGCAGTGGGGGCTTACAACCAAACACACAAGAGATATTTGAATCTATAATATCGTTGTATTAGTCTTCCTGAAACAGAGTTATCTGTACCAACTATGGGATAACTATATCCTTAAGCTATTAATAATCTGACTGTGATATCATTAGTTTTGGCAACACCTGCAAGCAGAGACAGCTGCGTTTTGAATACAGATATGCACTAAGCTAGCAAACTTTATATATATGTAATGAGTGGTTTTGCCCGCATTGGGGGCTTCTAGCTTACCATTTATTCTGCACTAGAGATACCGTTATCTACCATATTGCTGCAGGGACAACACCGTGTTGAATATAGGCTTACACCATAGCAGCAAACCCTTGCAAGTGTGTTTCACGTGGTCTTGCCCACAGTGGGGGCTTCCAGCTTACCATTTATACTCTACAAGAGATAATAGAATCTACCATAGTGTTATATTGGTCTCTTTGGAAACGGAACCCTCTTGCACTAAACTTGCTTCACCTACGGGGTGACCATATCCCATAGCCATTAACACACCGTGTATCACCAGCCACCATAATATACAGTGTCCCGAACAAACACAACTTACGGCGAAACCACTCAGACACAGAACTATATACATACACTTATCTCTCATCTATCCTGTCCCTTCAGGGTTACACACAGTATATATGATGTACTGTACCCTTGGATAGAGGTTACCTGTATATTTACCAACCCATCAATACAGCCATAGAGACTACATCTCTGATAATACTCCATCTGCCATTTAGGTTTGAAGGAGCATACTTACCTGCTTGTCCACCAACAGTTAAAATCGCTATTTAGACGTTTGTGGTGAACCTACTATAGCGATACACTGCTAACTCACCCAACCACTTCAATACGGGGTATTTTTAATGTTTGAATGTTTTATATGTGTTTTTAATCCTGATCAAGTACAATTAATTAATAAAATTTTATTATTTTTCCTGAGCTAATCCGGTCGAGAAGGGCCACACTTTGTCCTATCTAAAGGTATTGATACCGATAGACTACTGTAAGTCTCACCACTGTGTACTAACATTGAGTGCTTATCATATGAGGGAGCCTTTTCTGATCCTTCTGGGATCTACTTTGTAATATGAAGTCCAATCCTTGACAGAATAAACAGGCCCTACCATGGATTCCGCCGGAACAGACCTGGCCCAGGCTCGGACACTGCAGGACTTACAACGTATCATGCTTGGTTTCCAAGAACAACAAGGACACCTTATCAAACGTCTTGGTCACGTGGAAGAACAGGATACCCTCCGGAAAGAACGGGATGCCCGCCAGGTAGAACGTGATGCCCGCTGGGAAGAATGTGTCGTCCGCGCGGAAGGTTGTGCCCTCCGCTCAGAGGAACGAGCTGCCGCCGCAGAAGCAGAAAACCATGAACTACGTGCAGCTTTAATCACCACATTTGTTCAAAAGACTCTGACTGCAAACCGCGCCCCGTGTAACCCTTCCGGAAAAATTTGGAGGAAAAAGACAATCTTTTCGGGATTTCCTTAATCAATGCAGACATGTGTTCAAGATTCAGCCTACCATCTATAATACCAACGAAGCCCAGGTTGGACTGATCATAATCCTGCTCAAGGATGAGGCCCTTGCTTGGGTCTCCCCTATGTTAGAACAGGATAGCCCACTACTAAGGGACCTGGAGGAGTTCATCGATGCCATGAGTCTTATTTTTGATGACCCAAATCGTAGTGCAACCGCTGAGGCAACTCTGAACAATCTTCGTCAAGGAAGACGCTCGGCAGCTGAGTACGCCGCTGAATTCCGCAGATGGGTTAACGATACTGAGTGGAATGAGGCCGCGCAGAAATATCATTTTCGGCAGCGTCTCTCGGAGCAAGTTAAAGACGAACTAGCCCGGGTGGAGACCCCAGAGAGATTTCAGGACTTTGTCCGTTTATGCATCCAAATTGATCGCAGGCTTACGGAAAGACGATTGGAGAGACAGGGGTTCATGCCAAGCAACCCCGGGTTTAGAGATGTCAGTACCCCAAGACGTTCCAGGGAGACTGAGGAGGAGCCGATGCAAGTAAATACACTGCGGGGACCCATCTCAACCGGGGAAAGGAATAGACGCCGAACAGAAGATCTCTGTTTATATTGCGGAAACGATGGGCACTATCTCGCTGATTGCCCAAACAAGTCCAGGCGGTCTTCTTTCCAGAGCCCTAGAAGAAATCAGCTGCACGCTATTTCAAAAACTGTTCTCTCTGCTTCTCAAAGGAAAGATAACCCTCCTTCGCTACACCCTCACCTCCTGGTTCCTATTATCATCGAGGAAGGAACACATCGTTTTTCAACCACAGTAATGGTCGACTCAGGGGCGGCAGGGAATTTTATGGACATAGAATTCGCCAAGAACAATTCGGTATCATTTGTAGCCAAGGAATCGCCAGAAAGGATGGAAGTCGTTGACGGTTCTCCCTTGAGCTCTGGACCTGTTACCCATGAAACCAGTAACTTAACACTAATCATGGACCCCAATCACAAGGAGAAGATTTCATTTGGTCTCATTCCATCACCTTTGTTTCCAGTGATTCTGGGAATTCCATGGCTCATGATCCATAACCCACTAATCGACTGGAAGACCAAGACACTTACGTTTCCCTCGGAGCACTGTCAGCTAGCCTGTCTACCTAAAACTTCTATACCAGAGTGTGTAGGAATACATAAGATTTCCTCGTCTCAAGAAAATCTTCTGCCGGCTCCTTACTCTGAGTTTTTAGATGTGTGTGACAAGAAGAACGCGGATACGCTTCCCCCACATCGCTCTTATGACTGTCCCATTGAATTATTACCGGGTGCTGCTATTCCGTTTGGAAAAATTTATTCCCTCTCAGAACCGGAATTGAAGGTCCTCAATGACTACCTACAGGAGAACCTATCAAAGGGTTTTATCCGACCCTCTACTTCTCCAGCAGGCGCTGCGCTCTTCTTTGTGGGAAAGAAAGACGGTTCTCTACGCCCCTGCATTGACTATCGGGAACTAAATAAGATAACGGTGAAGAACAGGTACCCATTACCTCTGATTTCTGAACTATTGGAAAGAATTCGGTCAGCCAAAATCTTTACCAAATTAGATCTCAGAGGAGCGTATAATTTTGTCCGCATTCGACCCGGTGACGAATGGAAAACAGCCTTCCGAACCCGTTATGGGCACTATGAATATCTGGTGATGCCTTTCGGACTCTGTAATGCCCCTGCTACCTTCCAGCATTTAATCAATGATGTCCTCCGAGAGTTATTGGACCAATTCGTAGTGGCATACCTGGATGACATCCTAGTCTTCTCAGATAACATCATGGATCACCAGAGACATGTCCGAATTGTCCTTGAGCGTCTCCGTAAGTACAAATTATGCATCAAGTTAGAAAAATGCGAATTCGAAAAAACCAGCATGCAATTTCTCGGTTACATCATCTCTCCCGAGGGTTTGAGTATGGACCCAGGCAAGATTCAAGCCGTGGTGGAATGGCCAATCCCTCGGAATGATAAGGACATTCAGAGATTTGTGGGTTTTGCCAATTTCTATAGACGTTTTATTAAAAATTTCTCTGGCATTATTGCCCCAATCACCCAACTCACACGGAAGGAATTCCCCTTCAAATGGTCTCCTAAAGCGGATGCGGCATTCGAACAATTCAAGTCACTCTTCAAAACTGCCCCTATCCTGATCCATCCAAATCCAGAATTACCATTCATCTTGTAAGTGGATGCATCCGACTCCGCTGTTGGTGCCATTCTGTCACAAAGAATTGGACCCAAGATGCTCCTTCATCCATGTGCCTTTTATTCATACCAAATGTCAACAGCTGAACGAAATTATGACATCGGAAACAAAGAACTCTTGGCTATAAAAGCTGCATTCTCTGAGGGGAGACATCTACTGGAGGGGGCCAATCACCCAATTACGGTCTTTACGGATCACAGGAACTTAGAATTCATTCGATCCACAAAGAGACTGTCTGCGTGACAAGCCAGGTGGGCTCTCTTCTTTGCAAGATTTCAGTTCCACATCTCCTACCGCCCTGGCTCCAAGAATGGAAAAGCCGACGCCTTGTCACGGTCCTTTCCTAATCCTAGTTCAGACAAAGAGCAAGAAGAAACTATTCTTCCAAAAAGAAATTTTTTGGGCGTCACATTCTCCGTCGATCTCCTCACACAAATAAAGGGAGCCTACTCAAATGACTCTTTTCTTAAAAACCCTCCTCCGGAAGCAGAACTATTTCTATGTGATGGTCTCTGGAACTATAAGGATCGTCTGTTCGTCCCTAAGGAGGTAAAATTAGAGGTGCTCCAATTAATGCACGACTCCCGACCCGCTGGTCACCCAGGTGTCCTCAAGACACAGGAACTGTTGTCTCGCTCTTTTTGGTGGCCTAAATTAGCACAAGATGTTAAAGACTATGTCCTCTCCTGTGAGACTTGTGCTAGGACCAAGACCCCTCGAGCATCACCTGTGGGTTTACTGCAGCCCCTTCCGGTTCCAACTCGTCCTTGGGGGTTCATATCAATGGATTTTATTGTTGACCTGTCCACGATCAAGTGGACATAATACCATCCTGGTAGTGGTGGATCGACTTACAAAGATGGCTCACTTCATTGCAGCACTGAATCTTCCTTCTGCAGACCAGACAGCCAAGTTGATTGTGAAAGAGGTGTTTCGGCTTCACGGGGCTCCTGATGAGATCATATCCGATAGAGGGGTACAATTCACTTCAAAATTTTGGAGGACCTTCTGTTCCTCTCTAGGAATTCGTTTAAATTTATCGTCTGGCTATCATCCACAATCCAATGGCCAGACAGAAAGGACCAATCAGACTTTGGAACAATACTTACTGTACGATGTTTTGTTTGTCATCTCCAGGATGACTGGATTGATTTCCTACCATTAGCTGAGTTTTCATACAACAATTCACATCATTCTTCGACTCAGAAGAGCCCCTTTTTCTCAAATTATGGATTTCATCCAACCTTTATTCCTCGTTTTCCATCTTCGGGCCCCATTCCGGCAGTTACAGAGAAACTGGAGACTCTGCGAGACATCCAGGAGACCCTCAAAGAGACACTTCGTGAGACTCAAGTAAAGTACAAAAGAGCAGCAGACCAACACCGCAGACCCTCCCCAGAATTTCAAGTCGGGGATAAAGTCTGGCTTTCTACAAGAAATCTACGTCTAAAGGTTCCAACCATTAAATTGGGCCAAAAATACATTGGGCCATTTCGCATCTCAGCACTAATAAATCCAGTGTCCTTCAGATTAGAGCTTCCTGAGACCATCAAAATACACCCTGTGTTTCATTCTTCTCTGCTGAAACCTTTCCGTGAGAATCCGTTTCCTGGACGGAGACTTCCTCCCCCTGAACCCGTCCTCATGGATAACGAATGGATTCATTGTGGAGAGAATTTTGGATTCCAGGTTACACCGAGGGAAACTACAGTACCTGGTTCACTGGGGGGGCTATGGCCCAGAGGAAAGGTCTTGGGAACCCAAAAATTTTGTACATGCTCCGCGACTAGTCAAAGCTTTTCACCGGAGATATCCAGACAAGCCTAGCAAGGATCGTCCGGAGAACGCTCTTGAGAGGGGGGAGTAATATCATATTCTCTAGCCTGCTGTTACCATGCTTGGCCACTGGGACTGCTGCCACTCTCAATGTCTGGTTCTAGCCTGCAGTACCTATACTTGCCCACCGGGAGTGCTGCTGCTAAACTAAGGAACATTCCAGACTCTGATACCTGACACCTCTGCACCTGTGCTCCACCTCCCAGCCTGCCTATATAAACCTCCCTTTCCTGTTCCTCTTTGCCTGTTTATACTGGTTCCTTAGCTTCTGCAAGGTTCCTGTGTTTACTGCTGTGCTAGCTATTGCTATCATCCTGTTCCAGTTTCCTCGTTGCCGACCTCTGCTTGTTTCCTGACTTCGCTACCTGCCGCCTGCCTCGGACCCCTGCTTGTTTCCTGACTTCGCTACCTGCCGCCTGCCTCGGACCCCTGCTTGTTTCCTGACTTCGCTCCCTGCTGTTCCTGCCACTGGGATCCACTTCAGCCGAAGTCCAATCCTTGACACCTACCTGTTTCCCCAGGCATTTAATGAATGAACCACAGCCTGTAATTTAATAACTACAGTGCCGTCCCATCCTGCATTGTATCTGTCCTTGAATTTGGTCGCTTTTCTAACATTAAATGTTTTTCTTTTTTTCCTTTTTGTAACTGTGAAGCTTTGAGACCCATTGGGAGAAAAGCGCTATATAAATAAAGTTATTATTATTAACAATCTCCAGAGGTATATTGGGGTAGAGGATAGCATTGCTGGGCAGTGAAGCTGGCTGGGTATCTACACTTAGTGACCTGGGGCAGCTTTAATTATTGCTTGGCAAGCTTTATTCCCAATGCTACTGCTCAGTGAGGAGTGGTGTAGAAGCACTAGGCATGGCCACAGTATCAGGGGGAGTGATTGTGTTATCAATTGATCATCAGCTGGTTGTACATGCAAAAAAAATACAATACATATATATATATATCAATGTTTCGGTCCAACCTCAGATCTTTGACATCTTAACAAAGGTCCGCGTTTGGACCATAACGGCAATTCTTTGTTTGAATAAATGTTGTATTTAGCTGCACAAGACCATTGGAGTGACATCATTTTTTGCATTTAGTGATATACGAGTTTTCCTGGTGTGGGAATGCACCTCTCTATGGTGGTTGTGCCAGCAATGGAATGACCTCCCCATGACATCAGACGTGTCCTTTGTTGCCTAGGAGAAAGGCAGCAGGGACCAGAGGGAGGTGTGTGTCCAATATAATCAATATAAAGAATAGGGGAAATGAGCCGTGCGTGGTAGAATAAGAGCACGATTCTTTTGGTAAGGATTACCTGTTTGTATGATAATGTTAAAGAAATAAAGCTGCAGTTTTTTTCCAAATCGAAAGGATAGATCCTCAGAAGTCCGTTAAATCCGGGCTACTAACGGGACGGTACTGAAAGAGGTAACATTAGTTACTGCAGCTTCCCTGAGTATGACGGGTATCCACAAAGCGAGATATACCGTGTGCAAAAGCAACGGCTGTTAGAGATTATTAGTACCGACGTAAACGTGTCTCACCCGAAGGCGGCGTTATTCCAAGCACACTGAATACGTGTTTAATTAAAGTAAAAATAAAGAAGACAGCGGGGGAAAAGAGCCCTGTAAATAACAATATAATAGTTAAATCAGACCTGCCTGGGGTCTCACACTTACCCAGCCCCTGTAACAGACAGATCTCCTCAGGGCCTGGATGGGAGTAACGCACCTTTATCTCTCACCTAACCAGCGTAACATTAAATCCCTGCGGTAACTATCCCGCGGCTCTGGGGGTCGGCGCTGTTAGCGGGAACATCTCTTTTGCAGATTATTAGCACTAACGGTGGTTATAGTAACGTAAGGGCTCGTTACGGCTAAAAACAGCACTTAGTGCATTGTTTCTGAGATCTGCAGATCCCCGTTAACAAGATTTTAACGTCTCGTTAAGTGCTAAGTCATTAATTGACTTCTGAGGATCTACCCCCAAGTCTTAGTTTAATTTGTATGGAAGGGGTCGCCGAGAAGCGGTGTGATGGAGGCTACTCATGTTCAATGGTACGAACGCGCTCTGTATGAAACCATTCATCCCCTTACTATCAGAATGGCCTACAATGCCTTTACAGTGTGACAGTACTGCCCTTTGGTAGTGAAAGGGTTCAAAGGTAGTTACACGTCAAATGGTCAAAAGAATCACAAATGAATTTGAAAAAGGTGCATAGAAATGAGCACAGTGGCTCAAACGTCTTAGATTATAGGATCTTTGGGTCAGACTGCAAGGTCATTTAACATGCATCTGTGTATCATATTACAGATTTATGCATACATGGTTGGCACTGTATAAATAAAAATATAATGCACCCATCCATATATGATTGATGGCTGTAGTATAACAGCAAATTGAATTGTGACTTGTTGTGAATCCTAGTAGCTATGGTAATTGTTTCCTATGTAGACTGACAGGTGTAAGATAACAGGAGCACACATGAAAAGGCTTATTTTTTTTGTACAACAATGAGTTTAAGTGGGATATTATTTAAATCACAATTAGGGGGATTTCAGACTGTTTATACAATTTTGCTGGGAAGTGATATGAGGGGAAACCTCTCTAAGTCATTTTACAAAACAGAATGTGACACATACCCACACCTACACAGACTGACAAACGCCCACGCATAAAGACGGATCCATACACAGACAGGCAGTGACAAACACAGATATGTTCACGCTGCAGAGTCAGATTATTAATGTTAATTTAAATTAATATCAGATTTGTTGCTTTTTCATTTTATTATATTTATATTCTCCGGTTCAGTGACAGAAACGGCTGCTTTGTCTGCAAAATCAGGTTGGAGAGCGAGAAATGAAAGAGGGGAAAAAAAACACACAAGAAAGAGAAGATCTAATGAGAAGCCTCACAAAGGGTTAACCCCCCTCCCACACACAGCTATTCCTACCTCTAGTAAGAGTGCTAATCATAGAAACGATACCCAGGTCTCAACTCTGCTCCCCGAGAGACCATTAAATACATTCATTATTTCTCAAAGCTAGAGACCTGTGATTCAAACGCCTTCCTGGCCCTACAGAGAAGGGCCGCGGATTAATCCCTTGTATTTTGTATTCATATGAAAAATGTATAAATGTGAGGGACAGAACCATCACTGCTAGCTGACAAAAAAAGAAAGTTAGACATATGACACCCGCGCACACACACACACAAATTATTCTATATCCACTCCTCCGCTTCAGTGGAGATAGAATAAACCCCTAAGGCTAGGTCCCCAGTGGCCATTGCAGCGCGCGCGACGGCGTGCTCGCCGCACACAAGGCACAGCCCTCTATGGGGCGGGCCCCAGTTGGCGTGTGCGTGCGCGCACAAGCCGCGATGCGTGGCTGCCTTGGCCAAAAGGGTGAACCAGCCGCGTTAGGTCATGGCCATGCCCCCACCACGCCCCCCTCCGCCCGTCAGATCTCCTGCTCTCTCCTCCAAGTACAGCCGCGGCTGAACCGGGTGCACGTGCCGCCAGATGCTCCGGTGCACGTGCCGCCAGACGCTCAGGTGCACGTGCCGCCAGACGCTCCGGTGCACGTGCCGCCAGACGCTCCGGTGCACGTGCCGCCAGACGCTCCGGTGCACGTGCCGCCAGACGCTCCGGTGCACGTGCCGCCAGACGCTCCGGTGCACGTGCCGCCAGACGCTCCGGGGCACGTGCCGCCAGACGCTCCGGTGCACGTGCCGCCAGACGCTCTGGTGCACGTGCTAGCTGACCTCTGTGTCTCAGAGAAATAGACAGACACCTTAAAGCAGCATCCCCCTCCCCCCAAAGAATTCTATGCGTGTAACTGATATAATGTCAGTATCCTGCCCGGCTTCTTATTGTTATAGTAAAACATTCCGGTGTTAAAAAAAAATCTCTAGTTTCTGAGGTTACCATGGTAAAAAAATAACCATCTCTGACGCCACGGTCCCACCGGCACTCGATTGGTTAAACCAGTGTCTTGCACGAGTGTTATCAGGACAGGTTTACGACCCCCAGTCTTGCCGAAGATTTTTTTACGTACGTAGTGACAAACTCGAGAGCAAAGTGTAACGTACGTCGGAGAGGTCCCCTTATAACTAGCCTCCGCATGGCAAGCTGATGCAAGCAGGACACGAGAGGAGTAACGCAGCACGAGACACTGATACGTGTCAATTTTACCAGGAAACGCCACCTGCGTCGCCTTAAAGGAGCCGTTCCCCCCGCCCCCTCTCTGACAAAAAATGTATTTAAAGCAGCGGGGTTTCGGGGTTGAACCGCGTTGATTTCAGCTTTGGGGAGCCCGGGAAGAGGTTGCCGCAGGTACTTTCTCAAATTCCCACGTTGCACGGCCCAATAGAAAGACACAATGGATGATGTAGCCCAGGGGCGGCCAACTCCAGTCCTCAAGGGCCACAACAGGTCAGGTTTTCAGGATATCCCTGCTTCAGCACAGGTAGTGCAGTCATTGACTGAGTCACTGATTGAGCCACCTATGCTGAAGCAAGGATATCCTTAAAACCTGACCTGTTGGTGGCCCTTGAGGACTGGAGTTGGCCACCCCTGATGTAGCGGCTTCCGATTGGCCCCGCCATTTTGTTTCCAGTAGTGGGGACGGTAACAGCGCTACCTTTACAGGTATCTCAGGAACCAGGGGGTCTCCAGAGCTGAAATTAACATGGGGGGGGGGGGGGTTAAAACGAGAGAAGCAGGGGGGGGGGAGAGACTGCTCTATTTACCATCATCGGCTGTCTTTATCTTTCTCCTCTTCTCACTTTTCCAATTGACTTCTCTTTCCATACAGAACTTGGTTTGGGGTTTTTAACCCCCCCCCCCTTTTATTTGTACCACGCTATATCTTTTTGCTTTTTATCACTCTTTACACTCCATCAACATTTCTCTTTCTCCGTCTGTCCTCCCGTCCTCATACCTTTCAGCGAAATCTCGTAAATAATAAAAAAAGAGAATAGAAAAAAAAAAAGAAGAAGACGAATCTCTCGGAGAGATGACAGAAGGTTTTAGTTTCCATGACTACGTCTTTCCTGGGGCATACAGGCTTTATTTTAGCTCTGAGGGACGGGGGACGGGAACACAGGGGCAGAGAGACACTGAATACCTCTCTGCCTGCTACCCGTTCTTTAAAATCTCCCCCCCCTTGTTACTGCAAATACATTTGAGGCAGTGTTTGGAGGTCTTGTCCTACCTAGCAGATACTGTAGCCACTGGAAGTGTTTTCGATACTCGGAATGATTTCAAGATAATCAGATTCTTTAGAGAGTTTATGCAATCTTTAAGATAACCTTTTTATTGACTAAAACTGCTTTTTCCGCAGGCAACGCCATCGTGAGCTAAACAGTTTAAGTTGATGTACATGTAGTGGATGACACGATAGAGAATTACAAAATAATGAAAAAAACAAAAAAACCTTTTCACAGGATATAAATAAGTTATTTTTTCACATTTAAAGGTGACTATTATTATTAAAGCCAGGTGTATTAATAGTTGGTCTAATATTATTTGTATCTGCCAAGTTAGCCTAATCCGCCTTAAATAACACTTTTCTTCTAATTAATTCTAATTCACCCATTCCTAAACCTTCCTAAATTGTCTCCAAAACCATCCGAAGTCACCCACCTCACAGAGCCAATCACCCCCACTGTCCCCACTGTCAGACCCATCACCATGCCACCGACAAGACTACATCCAGAGACCTGACCCCAACCCCCGTCCACCAGCCAAGCAAGCTCTTAATGCACCTAACCCACCGCCCGACCACAATGTTCCCTCCCCTGCCCACCAACCAAGCAAGTTTTACCAACGAATGTACTGCGCCCTGGATAAGGGCGCTATATAAATGTTGTTATAAATAAATAAATTATCTTCTATTGATTCTGGGTTCCGGGGTTCTGAACATTAAACACTAATCTTAGTTTTTAATTTCCAATTAAAATACTTAGATTGGTAGCAAGGAGACATCTTTTGTTCAATGAGAGAAGTCATGCGTTCTATAGCAGGACACTGGAAATATCCCTAGCCGCTGTGCTACCACCCGCCCAAAACGTTGTTCTTCAGAAAGACTGCCACCCTAGAATTGATCGATTACAAGTGGATGACAAAGGAGAGCACTTTAACAGCACCTGCTGGTCCCAATTAATACTATTTAGCACAAAATAATACAAAGGCAACTAAAGTCCCTCCCAAAATCAGCATTGAGCTGAACACACATACTGTAAAAGGCTACCCAGTTACAAGCATAACCCCAAATGTTTGCTAAATAAAGATCTCTGGGCAATGTTATATAGAGGTTTTGTGGTTGCTATTTCCTCCCGACACCGCCCTGCTGGCTTCCCCCTTATTTCTTTAATTCTTTGCGTTATCATTTTGACATCCCCTGTGACTTCCTTCTTCTCGTCTGTACTTTTTGCTGAACTCCATTTCTGTATCGGTTCTACAGCAGTAACAGCCCCTTTCTGTGCGATCCCTCAGAACAGTGCTGCATTTACGTTATTCTCTGTTCGGCAGCAAGGCAACATACAGGGTAGTTAGGTACAGAAGACCCCTTTTTCAGATTCATTCAAAATGTTATGAAAACTAAGCATAGCAGCACATTCTTTATCCTGGCAAAACCTTAGTACATATTATGGGAAATGAAAACTGCAGGTACAGCTTATAATGAGAGCAGAGTGACCGCAGTTCATCTGGTAAAAATTAGAGGTCAAACTGAAGTAATAATGCAGTTACACTACAATACATCAATAGTATTTTCCACTTACAGTGTAGAACCATGTTTTTAAACAGGTGTTCATAGGAGACCTTGGGTTCCCCCGGGAATACCTAAAGTGTTCCCTGCAATTCTCAGGTCATCTGAAAATTGTACCAAATACAGAATAATTTACAATGAGAGAGAGGGTCTGGGATCCTTACAGAGCATCTCATCTCAGACGCGCTATTAGAGAGGGTCTGGGATCCTTACAGAGCATCTCATCTCAGACGCGCTATTAGAGAGGGTTGGGGTTCCTTACAATGCATCTGATCTCAGACGCGCTATTAGAGAGGGTCGGGGTTCCTTACAATGCATCTGATCTCAGACGCGCTATTAGAGAGGGTTGGGGTTCCTTACAATGCATCTGATCTCAGATTCGCTATTAGAGAGGGTCGGGGATCCTTACAATGCATCTGATCTCAGATTCGCTATTAGAGAGGGTTGGGGTTCCTTACAATGCATCTGATCTCAGATTCGCTATTAGAGAGGGTCGGGGATCCTTACAATGCATCTGATCTCAGACGCGCTATTAGAGAGGGTTGGGGTTCCTTACAATGCATCTGATCTCAGACTCGCTATTAGAGAGGTTGGGGATCCTTACAATGCATCTGATCTCAGATTCGCTATTAGAGAGGGTTGGGGTTCCTTACAATGCATCTGATCTCAGATTCGCTATTAGAGAGGGTTGGGGTTCCTTACAATGCATCTGATCTCAGATTCGCTATTAGAGAGGGTCGGGGTTCCTTACAATGCATCTGATCTCAGATTCGCTATTAGAGAGGGTCGGGGATCCTTACAGAGCATCTGATCTCAGGCGCACTATTAGAGAGGGTTGGGGTTCTGCAGAATTTCACACAAGAATTATAGGGTTCCTTAGCTAAAAAAAGGTTGGGAACCATAGGGGGATCACGCGTTAATATTTCTGAGGTGCAATTCTGGAGCAAAAAATAAATAAATCCTTTTTTATGCATTTAGTGGATTTTGTGTTCTTTGACATCTCACTTTTATGTTCTAGATTTGTACCAAAGAAACATTGATATTCGCCCCCACAGACTCACAGGACACTTCGTCACACCCCTGCGTGCTGTCAGCATGTACGTTTAAACTCCTCGTGAAACCTCATTTCCTCCTCACAGTTTGAATTAGAAAGGGTAACAGAAGCCACAATCTCCAAGTGATCAGGGTAATGTTTAGGTAAAATTGCTCCTTTATTTTGCTGACGGCAAACTTGTCATTAGAAGTTGCCTTTTAGACAAAGGTTTTGAAAGGGCTGTGTACATTCCCCGGTGGCGGCTGCTTTTATCTGCCTTCTGCGGGGGACTCGTGCTCCACGTCGGCAGGGTAGGGAGAGGAGGAGAAGGTTAGTTGAAAGTTATTCACCATCTGAAAAACCTAGTTGTTCAAAGCCCTTTATTAAAGAACCGCGCTGAGTAATGGCTCAGAGAGTTACAGACTAGGCAGAAGGAAACCGTCTCGCAAAGTGTGCGTCTGAAGTGCGTCGGGATTAATCTTCCAATCCAACACAGCTCCAGCAATATATGGACCAAATATGGACCAGGGTTCAAATAGGAGTAATGTTTTGTTTTTAACACTAATATAATTCAAAGACTCTCGCCTTCGTGGAACACCTTGCTGTCATCTCTACATTATTCGCCGTGCGCGACGGTTTCCTTTCGGGGGGGGGAGGGGAGGATTTCAGTCCAGCCCTAGAGCAACAATATGATGAAGGCTTTGAAGATGAATGCGACCAGAGGCGGCCTCTGCAACTCACCTGTCGGTTAATGACGTTTTATGTTAAAAGATATTTGTGAGTTTCCAGTTGCCTGGAGAGGATTTTAACTAGTTCAGCGGGAAACCCTGAAATGCCGTTTATCCCCTTTCTGTGGTGACAGGATACAATATTATTTGTGGATAGACATAGAACGCTTCTCTGGAATCCACTGTCACAATTATTACTCCAAGTCACAGTAAACCATTGCTTAAATCAGGGGGGCTCAACTCCAGACCCCCCAACAAGTCAGGTTTTCAGGACATGCCAGCATCAGCACAGGTGTTTCAATCAGTGGCTCAGTCATAAAGACTCCAGTCCTCAAGGGCCTCCAACAGACCAGGTATTAGGAATATCCCTGCTTCAGCACAGGTGGCTCAATCAGTGGCTCAGTGAAAGACTGCGACACTGATTGAGCTACCTGTGCTCAAGCTGGGATATCATTAAAACCTGCCCTGTTGGGGGTTCTTGAGGACAGGAGTTGAGAACTCTTGTGTTAGGGCATTTCCATACAAATTGCTTAGAAGTACAGTATCTCCGTCCAGCACGAGTAGAGGAACTACAGCAGTACCCATTTGTATGTGCAAAATGTCATTGAGCCACCTGTGCTGAAGCTGGGATATACGTAATCTGACCTGTTGGGGGGTCTTGCGGCTGGAGTTGAGCACCACTGGCTTAAAATGGTCACAGTTGAGGTAAACGTAGGCAGAGAAAGAAACACATGGGAAGAGTGAGTGACCAACCCTCTTACCACAAGATAATCCTTCTATTAAGCATAAGAAGTTACCTTTGGATATGTACATGACAAGGAATGATTGGGGGTGTCCCCGAGATTTCCATTCTCTCCTAAAGGTAGAGAATAGATGGGTTAACATTGGAAAACCATATGTGTGAGTTGACGACAGGAAGGACATCCAAAGTACCAAAAAAAGCAGTATCACTAAACTCTCCGTCTCCACCAAGTATTTGTATTGCCACAAATGACACCTTTTATAATACAAATTTTCAGGAAGTCCCAAGCGAGAGTAAAAATAAAAAATATGTAGATAAAATAATATATATATAATTATATATATTCATTCTATATGTAATAGCCCAGCAGGCTGGTTACAGTACAGCGGTTCCTCCACTTTATTCAGACCACAACAGCTCAACTGCCTTTACCTCGAATTTCTCCAGTTGTATTGCTTGGCTGGCTCACACAGTGAGGTAATGTAGCGTTTCCTGCCGGCCTGTCTGAGACCCAAAGGCCTTTTTCCCCCTTTGCGGAGTTTAGAAATCATCCCTCGTGGAACTTACCCCGCCACCCACCCAAACAATCTCATCTGTTTCTCCGACTATTATTGCCAAAATTCACATTTCCTGAGACACTACTGGTAGGTATCACCCTCTCCACAGTTGGTAATTTTCCGGGACTGCTACGGCTCTCTTGGTTTTCTGGGGGAGAAGAAGTTTGGTAAAAATCCATCACCCATGATGGCATTGAAAGGAAGCCCTGTGGATCAACTGTGTAAAACTGCTTAGCCCCTCTTACTCTTGAGGGGGCAACAGAAAGACTGCTGACGCTACTGCATTTTTTCATCACAGCACTGGGAGGCGCTAAGGAAGAAGGTGGAGAAAAGAGGGATGTGAGTGACAGACTACTAAGAGTCTCTGAGGGCTCACTGGTTCCTCTCAGACTTCCTCCTGCCCCTTCCTCATCAGAAGGGTCCATAGAGTCATGAAGAGTACATCCAGGGCTAGTGCTACCACCACTGCTATGGCTCCGTTGGTGTCGGCGAACCCTCTGGAGGGCAAAGCTTGGACGGTTGCTCCCCCTCGGCACCATGGAAATTGAAGAGATAGGTAGGGTGGTACGATGGGAGGAAGGGGCAACACGAAGATCAGGAAGGTCCAAGGTGCACTGAGGAGAGTCACTAAGATTCAAGCTATCCTCCAGCGTGGTCTGTAAGCTGTCCTCTGAGGTTGCGCTACCACTTTCTATTGATGAATTGCTTTCTGTGGCCTGTTGAAAATGCAAAAAAATGGGTTTCATACTTTTATCCTTTTTTTTAATCTCCCACAAAGCATTTACTTTAGGAAAATCAGTTCATGTGATTTGCTACTGTCACACACTGTGGCCGCAATACTCCACAGTAATTGCTCTTACCTGTCTTAGAAGCGAGCAGTTGAGATTTGGGGAACGAAGAGTGGCCCAAGATTCTTGGGAGGAGAGTTTGGGAAGGCTTTTTTGGAGCGTTGAATCTTCAGGTTCCATTTTGGTGGTGGAAATGGCAGGATGGAAGAACTTTGCAGGAACTGGCAAAAGGGGACTCAGTGTATCTGGAGAAAGAGGGGGAGGAGAGGCTGGCGGGGAAAAGATGGAAGGTAAGAAATTGGAAAGAAATTGTGGTTATTCTTACTACCTGAACAGACTCAATCAAAACCCATGTTGACAGCTCACACATTGATGGACAGATACAAGGATCTGTTAAATGAGCCATGGAAATGGAGGTAAAAGAGAAACTACAAATACAATTCCTTGACACTTAAGCTTCAATTAATCGAGATCCTGCCTGAGTGGGCGATGACTTCTTTTGTGTCACCCTCATGGAAAGATCACGCTCTTTCCTTTCTGATCATAACACCATAGACTATCTTTTTAACTCTGATTTATCTGACAGATACAGTACTGCAAGTTCTCACCAACCGCATCTCGATGGCGGTGGGGTGTGGGGGGGAAACTCCCGTCCTCAAGGGTCTCCAACAGGTCAGGTTTTCAGGATAACCCGGCTTCAGCACAGGTTGCTCAATCAGTGACTCGGTCAATGGCTGCACCGCCTGTGCTGAAGCAGGGATATCTTAAAAGCCTGTCCTTTTGGTGGCCTTTGAGGACTGGAGTTGTCCACCCCTGCATACTGCCCATTGCTTCTCAGGTAGATAACATTATTAAATTGTAGCACATCTTCTCAAAGTGTTCATCTGGCCACTGAATATTTGGACATGTTCAATCTTATCAACCAACATCTACTCAACTTTATTTGAAGGCTCTTTTAATTCTGCTTTCGTTTTCTTTCTCGGGGAATAGTGGTTTGCAAAGGAATATACACACGTTTCTATCACATATATAACATTACTCTTGTAGCATTAGTGCTCTCTCTCTTTCAGTTGGTGAATGGTACCACATATCATCCCGCATTAACTACTCTGTTGTACACATGCTGCTGTAGGAACTTCCTCAAACGCCCATGTGTGGTGCGCGGACGTACAGTATGTAGCTGCATAGAAACATAGGATATGACCGCAGATATTAACCCCTTGGGCACCCCGGCTGCCCATTTCCCAACCCGTTGTAAGACCTCAAACGATTTGATCCTCGGCTTTCTCTCATATTTAGGATTTAGCTTTATGTCTCACAAGCAGGTTTAAATTCCCTTACAGCCGGGGGGCTCAACTCCAGTCCTCAACATCCCCCCAGGAGGTCAGGTTTTAAGAATATCCCTGCATCAGCACAGGTGGCTCAACCAGTGGCTCAGTCACAGACTGAGCCACAGATTGAGCCACCTGTGCTGAAGCAGGGATAGCCTTAAAACCTGACGTGTTGGGGGGGTCTAGAGGACTGGAGTTGTGAACCCCTGCCTTGCTGTATTAGCCCCTACCACCTCTGCTGGGAGGCTATTCGATGAATCCACCCCCCTTTCTGTGCTGAAGCACTTCCTCACATTTCCCCGCAGCCTCCAGCCTCAGAGGATGACCTCTTGCTACGCGGGCTTTGTAAAGGTTGGGGTCATCTGCACAGAATGTCTGTTGTGTAACCAGAAAAAGAAAGCGCTGCCTGCAAAGAATCGCATTAGTTCTGGGAACAGGCCAGCTTGTTAGGACGGTAAAATAACGGGGGCTTATTGATTTAGAACTTGATAAAAACTAAAGGGAGGCCATGTTATAAGGGTGGAGATGTTATAACATGTTTGGTGAACAACAACAAAAACTGTGTGTGTGCCGAGCATGTGCATTAAGTGAAACTTCTTTGTCTTTTGTCACAGAAATTGTATTTGTGATGGTGATTGTTTTTTAATTAAAAATCAATACACAATTTCAGTGACAAAACGCAAAGAAGCTTGTATAGAACGCTTGTGCATGGCACACACCCCCTGTTTTAGATATTTGCACTTCTATATTTATAGTAATAGTGAATTCCTCGTATGTGTGTGTCGCTTCTGCGCATGCGTGCAGCGCCGGCGGCTACTGCGCAGGCCCGTGGGTGAAGGGGACAACGGCTCCTGTGCCGAGTTGCCAACACTGACGTCGCTGACGGCCTCTTCTGCCAGCAGTGACGTGACTTCCGTGACGGTACTTCCGTCACCATAAAGGCGATTTACTGCAAGGGAAATTTTGGTTGGTGCCCGCAAAGAAGTTTCGCTTCAAAAAGTGGGGACAATCAGGTGGTTTGTAGAAAAGCAGTGTTATCTAAAGGCCAATACACAAAGAATGTGTTGGGTTGTACAGTACAACTGAGCTGGAAATGCGCAGTGCTTTTAAAGGGCTGATTTAGCACGTTTAGATACATTGCGAATATGATAACTGCAAATCCTCCAACATTTGTCACAAGGGAATACAGTAAGTACATTTTATTGTTTTCGTCAGTTCAGGACAGAGAGACTTCCAAGCAAGGGACACAAGAGAAGCGATGTTCAATTCCCTTGAACCTTCTGATCATTAGCCATATCCATCTTGCACTCTCTCGCTCCACCTTTAAGACATACAGTATCTTAAAACACACCTCATTAACAAAGCATATGAGTAGCTCTGTGGCTGATACTATACTGTTTTAAACACAATTTTATACAAACTGTTTTTAAACACTGACAAGACTATAACAATGGTATTTGGGACAAAGGCTAAATTTTTTACGTTTCCAAAGAATGAGCTCCAGATCAGAACCAACGCTAATACCATCCTAGGCCCTGTTACTAGTTTCAAATATTTGGGCTTATGGTTTGACTCCCATTTAACATTTGGGTTGCACATTGATACCCTGACATCCAAATCCTATGCCAAACTAGGTGTACTTTATAGGAACAAATCCTCTGGTCAGAAAGCGTATTGCACAGCAGATGCTAATGCCAATTATAGACTATGGGGACATGATATATGGTTCTGCACCCCAAACCCACCTTAGCAAACTTGATACCCTCTAAAACTCACTATGCCGTTTTGTCCTTCAATGCAACTACAACACACATCACTGCTAAATGCTCAAAGAACTAGATTGGTCATCACTAGAGTCTAGGCACAAAGTTCACCTTTCCTGTCTTGCCTTCAAATACTTTCTGGGCAACCTACCCGCCTATCTGAACAAGCTCCTCACCCCTACCACATGCAGCACTTATCTGAGATCTGACTCCACAAGACTATTCATGGTCCTAAGGTTCAACAAAGTATCCGGCCGCTCCTCCTCCTTTTACCGTGCACCCCAAAACTGGAACAACCTACCGGAGACTCTCACAGCCACCACCAGTGTAAGTTCTTTCAAAACTAAAACTGTTTCAAATTTTAATTTGGTCTGTAACTTTTACATACGCCTATAATATATATTATATCTTACTGTGCATGGAATGTCTTGTATATAATATATAACCCTGTTCACTTATGTAACTGTATTTGTGATCATACCTCTGTGCCCAGGACATACTTGAAAACGAGAGGTAACTCTCAATGTATTACTTCCTGGTAACGCATTGTATAAATAAACTATACACCTCATACATCGACCTTGGCCCCTTGCAGATGCACTTACCATAACTCTCCTACTGTCCCAGTAAGTTCTCCCTAATTATCACTGAGACTGTAAGATCTTCGGCGCAGGATCTTCTTTTCCTATTGTTTTATGTCTGAAGCTCTTATTTCCATGATTATGTCGTGTATTACTGCTGTCAAACGCTGTGTACATGGTCTCACCTGGGTTGCGGTCTTCTTTCAGCCAACTATCCCATGACTGGGCTGGGGTTATGGAGATCTTCTCTATTTCACACAGACAATGTTCAGCTGTAGGGGAACCAGGGATGCTTGCTAGGGGGAAAAGGTTGTCACCAAACACTCCAATTCCTAGAGAGTCTGGGCTGTCTTGGCCATCCTGTTAAAGAGACACAATGGGTACTGGTGTTTGTGTTTGCAAAAATGCAGCATCGGCTCGTAGTGATTAATTCTTTGTAAGATAAGTCCCAGGCTGTGCTGAAAAGCTGTGTATTACGGGAGCCAGAAGCTTATTGGGATCTGTGCTAAAATGGATAAGAAGCAAAAGGTGACGCACTGTGCTCATTTGCATGTCATTACCCAGAATCCCTTGCTGCTGTGGAAGCACTGTATGCTAAGAGATCATGGGGAAGGGCAGGACTGCAGACCTGTCTGAGACGTTAATGTGCTCACACGTGGGATTTTTATTTGCTGTACGATAAGACTGGAAGCTACAGTATGAGTGAAATCATTGGTGGAAGTAAGGTGGGGTCACTTCATGTCAACTCCAAAAAATGCAGTGGGCTCTTCCCTTTAAATTCTGTATGGAGAATGGTTACACCGCATCTCTGTGGATCCTGACTAGCATATTTTGTGGAGATATGCAAAGTTTTCACCTGAGTTTGCGGGTCCCAGCACAGTGATTCCTTTAAGTGCGCCCCCACTCCCTGTAGCGTAGTGGTGTCATGACATCACAGCGACATGTGGCATCACATTGTCATGGTAATCTGGCATCATATGATTCACCATGACAACGTGATGCTGCAGGAGGAGAATGTAAGACCCTCCTCTACACACACACACACACACACACTTTGGGGTTGGTCCAGGGATCCCGCGCTCCATCCTCCGGTCGGGTGGAAGTTGGATCCCGGCACCGATAATGGGGGAGGATAGAGTGCGGGGCCCCCCGTGAAGGCGCAGGGCCCAAGGCAGCCACCCTGCTCCAAGGCCGGCCCTGCGTTTGATTGGACCAACAAGTTCTGCAGTTGATGAGTTCCAGGCTTTCGAACCTCTCAGAGTCCTACATTGGGTTATCCGAGCGCACCTCTGCTTCCTCTGTGACTGGATATACTGCAGAGCTTTTCTCTGTGTGGGACTCTAAGCTCTTCACACGTTTAAAGCTAAACGTTCACACAAATAAAAGGAAGACATTGTAAGGTATAAAATAAACCAAATACTAGATAACAATATTAAAGTATAGGATATACAAAATATAGAATGGAATTATGCGATCTTCTATGCAGAGCCTGAAAGGGGAGGGGTTAGGCATCCCGGGTGGGTAGCGGGGGAGGGGGGTTAACCCTTAATTACTATAGGAATTACTAACAGCTAGGGTGATTAAGGGGTTAGTGGCCAGTAGTTCATTTTGATTGTAATATTGCTGCCCACGGAGGATGGGGAGGAAGACGAGGATGGCCTCCACCCTGGCAGGGGTAAGTGCAACTTTATTTACTTTATGCTGAGTGGATAATGTTTTATTTTTAATGGGCAAATGAGCTATTATCCAGATCTGGATAATAGGCATTTTGCCCATTACTGTACTGTATGTGTTGGGGGGGAGGGGGTGGGGGTTGTTGTGGGGTAGAGGGGGTGTGTAGTAGGGTGCCCATTCATTGCCATTGGGGTTATCTTTGCTCCCATTGAGGGCATAGGTGACCACACTGGCAAACAATGGGTGTATTGGTTAGCATTACGTTTTAATGTGTATTGGGGGTAGAGGGGGTGGGTGAAGGTGGTATTTGGCCCACAGTGGGTGTTTACGCCACAAGGCCTAATGTATGTTTTAAATCTATAAAAAGTGTCTATTTTTGAGTTTGAAATAGGTATTTTAGCTGATATACAGTATGTATATGATAGTTAATAGGGGATATGTAGCCCAGTTGAGATACTGATTTTTATATTATCCAATTTGTGTCCTTGTTTGTAGGGATCAGAGAGGTTTTCCTCTATTCATTCTCATTCCAGTAAGGTAATTTACATATTTTATGAATAAACTATTGTTTTTAATTTATTTATTTGCTTATTTATGCATTAATTTATAGTACTCCAGCCTCATTTACATAAGTATATAAAATTAATTCATTTAATAACAGTAATTTCAAGTATTTTACTTAATTTATGTAAATGAGGTAGGGGTATATAAATGACAACCTCACCAACCATAACCACACCCCTGACGAAGAGGCACGCGTTTTGAAACGCGTAGGGTGGTTCTGGTTGGTCATTGCACACTGTGGTAGTCTTGAGGGCGTAGCTGCATGTGAAGGAGAGCCCGAGGAGAAAGCTGGGGAGTCAATCGGAGCGGCATCATCCTGCTAGCTCCTCCCTGTGTTATTGTGGTGTCGGGCGCCAGGGCAACGGTGATGTCACGACGTGGGAACGGAGCGACGCGGTGACGCGAGACCCACATGGTGCGGAAGCACCTCAGACTTAGAAGAACTGGTCCCTGTACACACAAACTGACGGACGCGTCAGAACAAGGAGAAGGAACCGTGCAGACAGCCCTGAACTACTCAACCACGGAAGTGTTCACATTCAGGGCTCTTATTGCATTGTGCATTTTTATCTTTTTCTTGCCGAGTAAAATGTAATACTACACTATGAGGTGTGCGCTCTGTTCTTGTCTTTTTCTTTTAACACATTTCATAAGTAAAGAAATAGATAAATATGTCTTGTGACTAAGGGGCCTATTCTATAAGCCTCGATAAGCCACGTATCGGCCAAAATGCCTACTGCTATTTAATGGGGCCTGTATCTCGGGAACCAGGGGGTCCCCGGACCTGAAATCAATGCGGATCAGCTCCGGAGACCCCCTGCTCATCTACACTAGTATTAAAAAAAACATACATTTCTGGCGAGATTTGCACAGGGAGAGGCGGCTCTCTCTGTGCAGCGGGGGGCGGGGGGGAGGTAAAAATCGCCCACTTTTGAGAGGGGCGATCATCACGTCGCCGGCTGCGCGCAGTTTTGTGAATTTTGCTATCACATGTAATCGACGCTTTCAGTTACCGTGATAGCAACGCTCCAAAAACAGGCAGCGTAACCGGCCCGGTGAGTTTTTTTATGAAGGCTTATAGAATAAACCCCTAAATGTCATCCGTCGTGGCTTCCCAGTGGCCCCGTGACACGGGATTTAAACCTCCCGGAAGTACCGAATGTACCTTCGGAGGTACGTGTCTCAGAATGCAGGGGTCCCCGGTGCTTACATGAACGCGGTTCATCTCCAAGCCCCCCCCCCCCGCCTGCTTCCTACACATGGAGGGTCTTTTTCATTGGAATGCTCCTTTAAGTTTATATGTTTCATTTAATGGCCTCTGATAAATTCAAATTAGTAACAAATCACACACATGGGAACAGCAGAACTGTTCAGGAAGCGCTGTACAATTTAATCATTACTTTACGCTCCCCCCTGTTCTTAATGGTCATAATTGCAGTATTTGTTTACTGACCTTTGCAATCCGGCTTCTAAACAGCTGTTATAATTGCATAACTCACATTTATAGTATAAGGCTGTAATCTTAAAGCTTATTGCTGTCAATGTTTGAACAATTTAGTGTTTTCCTTTTTCCAGTTACATAATATGTACATACTCTGGGACAGGGAAAACGAAATATCTATGGTGTCTTTGTATCCGGGTAAAAGTCGTGCAATTCTGGGGCAAAAGAAAAAGAATTGCCTCGTGTGTATCAAAGTAAAAAGGCATATTCATTTCAATGGGATATTTTCAGGGTACATATGCTGCAGATTTTTGGTTCTAGGGTTGCATCACTTTTGCCTCGATAAATATACTGTACTCCAGTGGCAGTGTTTTTCAGCTAGGATTCGACTAGAATCCCTAAAGGTTGCCTGAAATGTTCAGGTAATTTGAAAATTGTACTAAATACAGAAGAATTTACAATGCATCTGATCTCAGACGCGCTATTAGAGAGGGTTGGGGTTCCTTACAATGCATCTGATCTCAGACGTGCTATTAGAGAGGGTTGGGGTTCCTTATAATGAATCTGATCTCAGACGCGCTATTAGAGAGGGGTTCCACAGATTTTCACAATATAATTATAGGGTTCCTTAACTAAAAAATAAAAGTTGGAAACCCCTGATCTATGATGCTTTCAATGGGATTCATTTTCTCTGCTAAAAAAGGTGATTTTTGTTGTTGTTGCTTTGCCCTAGTTTTGCAGATGGGAGACGGATGTACTGTATAAACCTTTACAAGCCCTGCTCTTAATGCAAACAGTACCTTATTTCACCGCAGTAATTCACCCTGCCTCTTCTTTTAACGTCACTTAAACTTGGTGCATAACGTCAGTCACTCAGACTTCCGGGAACCTCCACATGAAATCATTTACAATATGTTTAATTGGCTCCTTGTAATGGGGAAAATATGCCCGCTCTGATTAGCTCCCCAGGTAGTTGCTGACGGCCAGAGGGGACTGAATTTATTTCATATCCCAGATCTCCAGAAACAGTAGGGTGTCCCTGAATATGACTGATGTGCATTCATTTATATGAAAGAATGTTGTTTCTTATTTGACTGTGGTGTCTGCTTTAAAGAAACAACCCATGTCTTACTCTCCTCCCCCAATCGGGGCGAGTCTCGGAACATACTGTACAGATGTAGCAAAACTCACTATTCTCCGTGCCGCGATTTTTACTGTTCCGGATTGGCTACAGTTGTCGCAGCCCAAGGACAGTACACTGCCCTGTAGGATTAACTCTGTGGTGGTCCACGTTTCTGAATGGACTCTGTCTGCAGCCGTGTCCCCGTCTCTCTGTCTGCAGCCGTGTCCCCGTCTTTCTGCCTGCAGACGTGTCCCCGTCTTTCTGCCTGCAGACGTGTCCCCGTCTTTCTGCCTGCAGCCGTGTCGCCGTCCCTCTGCTGCTGCCGTGTCCCCGTCCCTCGGCTGCTGCCATGTCCCCGTCCCTCGGCTGCAGCCATGTCCCCGTCCCTCTGCTGCAGCCGTGTCCCCGTCCCTCTGCCTGCAGGCGTGTTCCTGTCCCTCTGCCTGCAGGCGTGTCACCGTCTCTCTACCTGCAGGCGTGTCACCGTCTCTCTACCTGCAGGCGTGTCACCGTCTCTCTGCCTGCAGGCGTGTCCCCGTCTCTCTGCCTGCAGGCGTGTCCCCGTCTCTCTGCCTGCAGGCGTGTCCCCGTCTCTCTGCCTGCAGACGTGTCCCCATCTCTCTGCCTGCAGACGTGTCCCCGTCTCTCTGCCTGCAGGCGTGTCCCCGTCTCTCTGCCTGCAGACGTGTCCCCGTCTCTCTGCCTGCAGCCATGTCCCTGTCTCTCTGCCTGCAGACGTGTCCCCGTCTCTCTGCCTGCAGCCATGTCCCTGTCTCTCTGCCTGCAGCTGTTTTCCCGCAGTGGGGCAAGAACTGTATTTTCTTCCACCTGGATGACGTAGATGCCCATATATGGGGCTCTACATCATGTGTGGGAGGCTATACGGCCATGGGAGACAGAGAGACGGGCACACGGCTGCAGGCAGAGAGACGGGCACACGTCTGCAGGCAGAGAGACGGGCACACGGCTGCAGGCAGAGAGATGGGCACACGGCTGCAGGCAGAGAGACGGGGACACGTCTGCAGGCAGAGAGACGGGGACACGGCTGCAGGCAGAGAGACGGGCACACGGCTGCAGGCAGAGAGACGGGGACACGTCTGCAGGCAGAGAGACGGGCACATGGCTGCAGGCAGAGAGACGGGCACACGGCTGCAGGCAGAGAGACGGGCACACGGCTGCAGGCAGAGAGACGGGGGACACGTCTGCAGGCAGAGAGACGGGGACACGTCTGCAGGCAGAGAGACGGGGACACGTCTGCAGGCAGAGAGACGGGGACATGGCTGCAGGCAGAGAGACGGGCACACGGCTGCAGGCAGAGAGACGGGCACACGGCTGCAGGCAGAGAGACGGGGACACGGCTGCAGGCAGTGAGACGGGGACACGTCTGCAGGCAGTGAGACGGGGACACGTCTGCAGGCAGAGAGACGAAGACAAGGCTGCAGGCAGAGAGATGGGCACACGGCTGCAGGCAGAGAGACGGGGACACGCCTGCAGGCAGAGAGACGGGGACACGGCTGCAGGCAGAGAGATGGGCACACGGCTGCAGGCAGAGAGACGGGGACACGTCTGCAGGCAGAGAGACGGGCACATGGCTGCAGGCAGAGAGACGGGCACACGGCTGCAGGCAGAGAGACGGGCACACGGCTGCAGGCAGAGAGACGGGGACACGTCTGCAGGCAGAGAGACGGGCACATGGCTGCAGGCAGAGAGACGGGCACACGGCTGCAGGCAGAGAGACGGGCACACGGCTGCAGGCAGAGAGACGGGGACACGCCTGCAGGCAGAGAGACGGGGACACGGCTGCAGGCAGAGAGATGGGCACACGGCTGCAGGCAGAGAGACGGGGACACGTCTGCAGGCAGAGAGACGGGCACATGGCTGCAGGCAGAGAGACGGGCACACGGCTGCAGGCAGAGAGACGGGCACACGGCTGCAGGCAGAGAGACGGGGACACGTCTGCAGGCAGAGAGACGGGGACACGGCTGCAGGCAGAGAGACGGGGACACGGCTGCAGGCAGAGAGACGGGGACATGGCTGCAGGCAGAGAGACGGGCACACGGCTGCAGGCAGAGAGACGGGCACACGGCTGCAGGCAGAGACGGGCACACGGCTGCAGGCAGAGAGATGGGCACACGGCTGCAGGCAGAGAGACGGGGACACGGCTGCAGGCAGAGAGACGGGGACACGTCTGCAGGCAGTGAGACGGGGACACGTCTGCAGGCAGAGAGACGAAGACAAGGCTGCAGGCAGAGAGATGGGCACACGGCTGCAGGCAGAGAGACGGGGGACACGTCTGCAGGCAGAGAGACGGGGACACGTCTGCAGGCAGAGAGACGGGGACACGTCTGCAGGCAGAGAGACGGGGACATGGCTGCAGGCAGAGAGACGGGGACACGTCTGCAGGCAGAGAGACGGGGACATGGCTGCAGGCAGAGAGACGGGGACACGTCTGTAGGCAGAGAGACGGGGACACGGCTGCAACAGAGAGACGGGGACACGGCTGCAACAGAGAGACGGGGACACGGCTGCAGGCAGAGAGACGGGGACACGGCTGCAGGCAGAGACGGGGACACGGCTGCAACAGAGAGACGGGCACACAGCTGCAGGCAGAGAGACGGGGACACGGCTGCAGGAAGAGAGACGGGCACACGGCTGCAGGCAGAGAGACGGCACACGGCTGCAGGCAGAGAGACGGGGACACGGCTGCAGGAAGAGAGACGGGCACACGGCTGCAGACAGAGAGACGGGGACACGTCTGCAGGCAGAGAGACGGGGGCACAGCTGCAGGCAGAGAGACGGGCACACGGCTGCAGGCAGAGAGACGGGGGCACGGCTGCAGGCAGAGAGACGGGCACACGGCTGCAGGCAGAGAGATGGGCACACGGCTGCAGGCAGAGAGACGGGCACACGGCTGCAGGCAGAGAGACGGCTGCAGGCAGAGAGACGGGGACACGGCTGCAGACAGAGAGACTGGGACATGACTGCAGGCAGACAGACGGGGGCACGGCTGCAGGCAGAGAGACGGGCACACGGCTGCAGGCAGAGAGACGGGGACATGGCTGCAGACAGAGAGACGGGGACATGTCTGCAGGCAGAGAGACGGGGACATGGCTGCAGGCAGAGAGACGGGCACACGGCTGCAGGCAGAGAGACGGGGACACGTCTGTAGGCAGAGAGACGGGGACACGGCTGCAACAGAGAGACGGGGACACGGCTGCAACAGAGAGACGGGGACACGGCTGCAGGCAGAGACGGGGACACGGCTGCAACAGAGAGACGGGCACACAGCTGCAGGCAGAGAGACGGGGACACGGCTGCAGGAAGAGAGACGGGCACACGGCTGCAGGCAGAGAGACAGGCACACGGCTGCAGGCAGAGAGACGGGGACACGGCTGCAGGAAGAGAGACGGGCACACGGCTGCAGGCAGAGAGACTGGGACACGTCTGCAGGCAGAGAGACGGGGGCACAGCTGCAGGCAGAGAGACGGGCACACGGCTGCAGGCAGAGAGACAGGGGCACGGCTGCAGGCAGAGAGACGGGCACACGGCTGCAGGCAGAGAGATGGGCACACGGCTGCAGGCAGAGAGACGGGCACACGGCTGCAGGCAGAGAGACGGGGACACGGCTGCAGACAGAGAGACTGGGACACGACTGCAGACAGAGAGACGGGGACACGTCTGCAGGCAGAGAGACGGGGGCACGGCTGCAGGCAGAGAGACGGGCACACGGCTGCAGGCAGAGAGACTGGGACACGGCTGCAGGCAGAGAGACGGGGGCACGGCTGCAGGCAGAGAGACGGGGACATGGCTGCAGGCAGAGAGACTGGGACACGGCTGCAGGCAGAGAGACGGGGACACGGCTGCAGACAGAGAGACTGGGACATGACTGCAGGCAGAGAGACGGGCACACGGCTGCAGGCAGAGAGACGGGGACACGGCTGCAGGCAGAGAGACGGGCACACGGCTGCAGGCAGAGAGATGGGCACACGGCTGCAGGCAGAGAGACGGGCACACGGCTGCAGGCAGAGAGACGGGGACACGGCTGCAGACAGAGAGACTGGGACATGACTGCAGGCAGAGAGACGGGGACACGCCTGCAGGCAGAGAGACGGGCACACGGCTGCAGGCAGAGAGACGGGGACATGGCTGCAGACAGAGGGACGGGGACATGGCTGCAGGCAGAGAGACGGGGACATGGCTGCAGACAGAGATACTGGGACACGTCTGCAGGCAGAGAGACGGGGACACGTGTGCAGGCAGAGAGACGGGGACACGGCTGCAGGCAGAGAGACGGGGACACGTGTGCAGGCAGAGAGACGGGGACATGTGTGCAGACAGAGAGACTGGGACACGTCTGCAGGCAGAGAGACGGGGACATGGCTGCAGGCAGAGAGACAGGGACACGTCTGCAGACAGAGAGACGGGGACACGGCTGTAGACAGAGAGACGGGGACACGTCTGCAGGCAGAGAGACGGGGACATGTCTGCAGACAGAGAGACGGGGACACGGCTGCAGACAGAGAGACAGGGACACGTCTGCAGACAGAGAGACGGGGACACGTCTGCAGACAGAGAGACGGGGACACGCCTGCAGGCAGAGAGACGGGGACACGGTGGCAAACGGCTGCGCAACTCATCTGCAATGTCTCTGTATCTCCCATTCAAAAGCATGGACCCCCACAGCATTAATCCTTTCGGGCACAAACCTTGCTGTTCTAGTGGCCACGGTTTCCCATGGACACAGGGACAGTAAGTCTTGTTACATCGGTAGATGGCTGCCGAGATGGATACCACGGGAAGACGCGGCCGGTTCCTTCTTGGTATTTAATTTCCACGCGTTCTGCAGCCCAATAAACATTCCTCGTGGCTTCCTAGGGGTCTGTGTAATGTGGGGGACGCGCCCACCATTGGGTTCTCTCTGGAGGGGACGCTTTGGGCGAAAAATATCTTGGGAACCACGGGTTCCTCGGAGCGGTAATTCTATTCTATTTAAGCAATTAACAAAAATAATCCGCAAGTAATTATAATGTAATGAAAAAATTCATCAGATACGTGTCACACATTTAAAACTGCAATTCGCTCTAATGATGTTTAAACACGGATTTGGATGTTAATGCTTAATCCATAATAATCATTCATGATATAGGATCTCACATTTCGGAGGGCGGAGAAAGTAACGTGGAATCACAAAGTGAGGGTTCCACGTTTTAATGTCATTACAGATTCCGCTAAAATCCATCCGGCCAATTTCCTATGCAGCAGCGATTATTCCAGAGAGAAATGTGCTATTTATAACAATAAAAATATAGAACTGCTTCACCAAAATGTGTGTTTCTTTACAGCAGGGGCGGCCAACTCCAGTCCTCAAGGGCCACCAACAGGTCAGGTCTTCAGGATATCCCTGCTTCAGCACAGGTGGTGCAGTTGTTGACTGAGCCACTTGTGCTGAAGCAGGAATATTGTTAAAACCTGACCTGATGGTGGCCCTTGAAGACTGGAGTTGGGCACCGCTGCTGTAACACACTAACCTCACTCCCCTACCCCCCCCCCCCCTCGGGGCCTATACTGTATATGAGTTTAATGTTAATATCTTGCACTATGAGAAGATCCTGCTCTTTTTTTTTTTTTTTTAAATGAATCAATTGTGTTTAGTGTTAAAAATCATGATTTTTGAATTCCCTAGCTCGAGGTTACCATGGTAACCTTTAGACGGCTCTGGGGCGGGCTCCATTTTATACCTCCTACGGCGTAGTCAATTTGAGAAAAATGGGAGGTGCCTACAGTATGTATCAACGGAAGCGTTTCCCCTTATATCTGCCTCACAAGGGAGCGATGTATCAAGGCAAATGCGAAGGAAAATGTATGAAAATTGCGTCATTTTCATCCTGCGTCTCTTTGTTGATGTAGCAAGGTCAGCTTGTGAGTTAGGGAGAGTGAATAGGAAGAGTTAGGGAAGCGTTACATGATGAAGCACAGATTAGAATTAATGTACATCAAATACAAATCCCACGTGTGAGCACATTCACGTCTCAGACAGGTCTGCAACCCTGCCCTTCCCCATTATCTCTAAGGCTGTGTCCATATTAGAACGCACTAGCTTCCGCGCTTCTCGGTGCAGCTCACGTGTCCCAGTGTCGCACGGGAAATACAAACTTGTTTGTATTGCAAAGAGCCGCTCTCCCTGAAGCGCATGTGCATTGGCGTCCTAGTGTTTGTTTCGGCGTGAGCTACGTAGCTCGCGCCGTATCCTGCACCATGGACGCAGCCTTAGCATACACTGCTTCCACTGCAGCCAGGGATTCTGGGTAATGACATGCAAATGAGCACTCAGTGTCACCTTTTGCTTCTTATCCATTTTAACCCGGACCCCCATAAGCTTACATCTGCCATTTTAGATGTACTACAATAAGATGCATCACACTCTGAAACGGAGCAATGCTTCAAAACAAACTTCTATGTGCACTTTTTCTTACATTGATACATCTCCCCCTAAGCGTTTTATTTATTATACTGTACATTGAGAAGTTATTACATGCGATGCACAATAGCATTACAAAATCCCTTTCCGATGCTGTGCATCACGGCACATACTTTTTTGAGGCATACAAATGTTATAAACACAAGAAGTAATTAAGTGAAAAAGTGTTTAAGCACCCTCTAAGTTTAGAAGCAAATGGAAATAAAACCATTCTCTCTCCCTGCCACAACAAACATGGCTGCCTCGGCCCCCAAAATGGAGCTTCCTCCATTTTACCCTCCTACTACTTATCAACTTAACTTTATTAACAACAACAACAAAAAACATCGCCTTATAGTCGGGCAAAAGTGACCATTAACACCTCTCTGTCTGTCATTTTCGAGATACAAACACAATTTTAAAACATTACTGCTTGTAATATCTCATTATATATTTAGAAATACCAAAAATATAGAGAAGATCAAAAGGGACAAGAAGCAAAAGGTGACACTGCATGCTCATTTTCATGCCATTTCCCAGAATCCCTGGCTGCAGGGGAAGCACTGTATGCCAAGAGATAATGGGGAAAGGCAGGGTGCAGACCTGTGAGACGTGTGAATGTGCTCACACGTGGTATACCGCAGATAAGATTAGAAGATATCGCCTTTTTACTTGAAGTAGGTGGCTCAGGTGTAGCTTTCAATTAAATGCGGGACACAATGCAGTTGTTGAATATACGACTTTTCTGCTGTGAAGCACCAATCGAGCGACACATCATTTGGCATTTCCATGAAACAGGAACATGAACAGATACAATGGCCTGTTGTTCTCCAGGTGGTTTTGTTAAGAATATCTCACATAACCTCTGGGGATAAGGCCGTTAATGAAACTCTCCTCCGCTCTGAATACATTTACATACAAAATACGCCTGTACCTTCATCTCCTTTGACTGACTTGGGACACCGTGGTCGTCTGAACTGAGATCATCGGTCAATACTGACGAAGACTTGTCCGAGGTCAGAGAGAAGGCCTCCATTTCTGCCAGCTGGACCTAGACAGGAACATAATTAGTGACACGGAGGCACACGCTAACCCGTTCAAATAGACATTTCTGGGGTCCGGCTTAGCATACAGTCTCTCATTAAAGAATAAAATCAGTCTCAGCTTCAGCACAGGTGGCTCAATAAGTCCTTGACTTAGTCTTTGACTGAGCCACTGATTGAGCCACCTGTGCTGAAGCAGGGATAGCCTGAAAACCTGACCTGCTGGTGACCCTTGAGGACTGGAGTTGGCCCGCACCGGCTTTAGAAGCTTTTGTAAGATCACCTCTGACTCGTACGTCCTCGCGGGAGCAGATATTTTATGCAAATCCACTCCACTAATCCAGCAGTGCCCACACTCAGTGCAACTCGTACGGAATACATTAAAAGCAGCAATGTGGTGTTTGTTTAATAGCTTAGCCATTTCGCTACCTGCAGGAGCGTTCGCCTCACAGAGAGAGCACACTGGCTGAGGAATGTTTAGCAACTAACAGCTGAGCTAATCAATACACATTGCAGCAACGTTAATTGCTAATTACACCAACATTTTCCACATTGCTGTGTTTTCCGAACAGACGTCGTCCATCAGACAGTAGCTTTGCATTACAATAGGACAGGCCTGGATTTGGCCAATTACAATTTCACACCAGTTTGCAACATCCCTTCCATTGGGGCAAAGTTGTCTATCACGTGAACCAGGGGGGGGCAACTCTAGTCCTCAAGGGCCACCAATAGGTCAGGTTTTCAGGATATCCCTACTTCGGCACAGGTGGCTCAATCAGAGGCTCGGTCGAAGTGCGCACGACCTGAGCTGAAGCAGGGATAGCCCTAATACCTGGCCTGTTGGTAGCCCTTGAGGACTGGAGTTGCCCCCCCCCCCCCCCCTGACATGAACTGTCTGTACCAGAGAACAATTGCTCTTTTGTTAAATGGATCTATTATTTAATTCCAATATTGATAACAAATAAATATCAAGAACTGTTGGGAGATTTCACTTTGAATTCTGCAGTGGTTTCCCCCCCAAATGTAAATAAAAGATTCCTAATGACAGATTACATGGAGTAACATTGTGTTGAGCCAGGAATTGGTCGCTTAGTGGATCCATTGTGCTAGAAATCCTATTACTAGCGTATAACATTTGTCTCTGCCTGCTTACCATTTAAACAATCTCATTGTTACAGCATGGTAATGGTGTGATATTCTGTCATAAAATAATGTCACATTGTGAAAACACTGCAATCAGTCATGAAAATGGGACGCGCGGGCAAACCTTGCGTATTCTTTCTAGCAGGCAGGTAACGTTACAATGGTAATTTTACTTGGGGGAGGGGGTGGGGGGCGCAAATCCCACCGTCATCTCCTCGTGACCTTGGGGAAGTAACCTTGGCCCATGTTTACTAAGCAGTCTTCTGCTATAACACAAACCCGGGTGTTGGAAGACAGCTTACAGCTCAGTGACTGGAATGGGATGTAAGCTCTCTTCCACCTCCGGAAAACTGCTTAGTAGATATGGCCCGTATCTCATGCACCAAATATTAGATTGTAAGTTCTGCGGGGCAGCAACTTGTGTCTGAGAAATTCTACGTGCAGTTCTGTATACTGTGCAGTGCAATGGAAATATATATATTTATTAATAATAATAATATTATATAAGTGTGCAAACGTGTATTTCCTTTGTTCCACACAATCGGACTTACAAGACTAGTAACGGGAAAGGCACATTAGGCGGGCAAACCTTAATATCTTTTTAGAAGAGGCATCTACTGTATATGCAGAAGAGGAGTGGAGAAAACGGAGCACTAAATCCACTGCTTGCTTGAAAAAACACAGAGGTGCGTTCCCATAATAAAAAATAAAGTTTAATGGATCAAAAACAACAAAAAAAAACAGAGCACCTACGCGTTTCAGGCTTGTAGCCCTTTATCAAGGTGAATAAAAACAGCTTACTGGAGTGTGTTTAAATACCTGATCCTCGCGCTGCTGTAGCCTATCCCCCGCCACTTCCTGGTTTGAAAAAGCGACGCGGGACGTGTGACGTCAGCACGTTGGAGCCGGTGCAATACAACAAACTTTATTAAACCATAACACAATAACACTCCGCAACTACCTAAGAAAAGTATATATATAATAAACGTTAAAATCAAAGTTAAAAAACAAATAAAGGAACAATTAGGTGAATAATTGATTGATTAAGGGCACAGATATACCCCACATCAATGAATAAAGCATGTTCTATACCTGTTAGACGACCACAGATTGAGTTTAGTGAAAACTGTTTCCATAAATTTAGAAGAAATACATATGAATAGCAATTGCCAAACATTATAACATTAAACAGTAAATAATAATATGTATATAAATCAAGAACACTTAACATGAATAATTAATATATAATTCTCATGAAAAATAAACAATATAATATAGCGTAGGTGCTCTGTTTGTTTGTTGTTTTTGATCCATTAAACTTTATTTTTTATCATGGGAACGCACCTCTGTGTTTTTTCAAGCAAGCAGTGGATTTAGTGCTCCGTTTTCTCCTCTCCTCTTCTGCTGATCTTCATCAACGGAGGCACAATATACCCCTGGATCAAGTGGACACTGCGGCTCCTAAATTCATGAGTTCCAGTATTGTATGTGAGTTCCAGTATTGTATGTGAGTTCCAGTGTTGTATGTGAGTTCCAGTGTTGTATGTGAGTTCCAGTGTTGTATGTGAGTTCCAGTGTTGTATGTGAGTTCCAGTGTTGTATGTGAGTTCCAGTGTTGTATGGGAGTTCCAGTATTGTATGTGAGTTCCAGTGTTGTATGTGAGTTCCAGTATTGTATGTGAGTTCCAGTATTGTATGTGAGTTCCAGTATTGTATGTGAGTTCCAGTATTGTATGTGAGTTCCAGTATTGTATGTGAGTTCCAGTGTTGTATGTGAGTTCCAGTGTTGTATGTGAGTTCCAGTGTTGTATGTGAGTTCCAGTATTGTATGTGAGTTCCAGTATTGTATGTGAGTTCCAGTATTGTATGTGAGTTCCAGTATTGTATGTGAGTTCCAGTGTTGTATGTGAGTTCCAGTGTTGTATGTAAGTTCCAGTGTTGTATGTGAGTTCCAGTATTGTATGTGAGTTCCAGTATTGTATGTGAGTTCCAGTATTGTATGTGAGTTCCAGTATTGTATGTGAGTTCCAGTATTGTATGTGAGTTCCAGTATTGTATGTGAGTTCCAGTATTGTATGTGAGTTCCAGTATTGTATGTGAGTTCCAGTATTGTATGTGAGTTCCAGTATTGTATGTGAGTTCCAGTATTGTATGTGAGTTCCAGTATTGTATGTGAGTTCCAGTGTTGTATGTGAGTTCCAGTATTGTATGTGAGTTCCAGTATTGTATGTGAGTTCCAGTATTGTATGTGAGTTCCAGTATTGTATGTGAGTTCCAGTGTTGTATGTGAGTTCCAGTATTGTATGTGAGTTCCAGTATTGTATGTGAGTTCCAGTATTGTATGTGAGTTCCAGTATTGTATGTGAGTTCCAGTGTTGTATGTGAGTTCCAGTATTGTATGTGAGTTCCAGTGTTGTATGTGAGTTCCAGTATTGTATGTGAGTTCCAGTATTGTATGTGAGTTCATTCAACTTTCCTTTTCCATCAGTGACTGCAAGGATTTGTATTGTTCATATACCCCATATTATTACTATGATGCTGTTCTGATGCTGGATACCGGCAGGTGTGTATTATCCTTACCTCAGTGCTTGTGGGATTACATTTTTCAGCTACACATCTAAAGTGCTTTTGGGAGTATTATATCGTAGCCTCACTCATTCTCCTTGGAGGGGTACTCCATCTAAGGCCTCGGGCATGGTCAGCGCATACCCGTGCTGAGCCGTGCTGCTGCTCGGCACTGAGCCCCTGCAGCCGCAATGAGAGCGGCCTTAGCAGAGGCTCGCGCACGCATCCGCACGCTTGGGGAAGCGTGTGTCTGACGGAGGTTTGAAATTTCCCCGCTTGCCGGAGCGCAGGGCCGGTCACGTGAGCGGTTCGCCCAATGAGGGCGAACCAGCTCCGTGATGTCACTGGCCCTCCCCCAGACCCGCCCCCGACACACCCACGGACGGCGCGCTGTGTAAGGCCAGGGAAAGTGCCGCTTTCCCTGAGCCTCAGCGCGCCTCCGCACTGTTTTGGGCACTATGTCCCAGGCCTACGACTTTGCTTGTTATTTTCACACTAGCTGCTTTTGTTTTAGAGCACCATACAACCTTGTTTTTCTATTTACTGTATATGGACAGTTACTTGATGTTGACAACTCAGGTCATGAACTGCATTTTAAATTAAAAGGAAGCAGCCAGTACTGTATGGTCAAGAAGCAATCCGTGCCATACCCCACCTGTGTGATTTTTTAAAAATAAATTAGTTCTATAGTATTAGATGATACTTACTACATTTGTTTCTTAATTCAACTCTTAATACCATTTTTAATGAGTTAATATACTGCGCATCCTTTGATTTCTATAGCAGGTTTTAGCATGTCCCCGGCAGCGCGAGATCTGCGTAATACTTTCCTGTTTGTGATAATTTGTTGCCAATGTTCCCAGCAGTTTGAGCTGCAAACTGTAAGCATAGATAATGTTACCATAGTACTATAAGGATCTTCACTGATCGATCACTGGAGAACGAATCGATCGGCAGCTTAGATACAGTAATACGTTTTCAAGACAGGTAATCATACGCTGCATATATTAAAACAAAAAAGTATATATTTTTTTTTCTTAAAGTGCCGCTTGGATTGCCTCTGTAAAGGAGCAGATCCCCCAGCTCTGTCACCCAACTCTCACACAGGTGGGAAGCAGGGGGTCTGTGGAACAGAACCACATTAATTTCAGCTCTGGGAATCCCTGGTTCCTGAGATACATACTGGGGAAACAAAATGGCGGCTGTAATCAACTACATTATGTGTGTGTCACGGGAGACCAGGTATTTACACCTTTTTTACCGTGTTCGTTCACTGAGCAGACGTACACACCGTGGATTACAAAATACAAGAGAAAAATACACTTACTGGGGGTCTGGGCTAAAAAACGAAACTTTCCTAGGTAAAATAAGAGGTAAAACAAAGTTTTTAGGTTGACTGGAACTCAAATCGGCATGAAGTCCCTGACATCACCGCTGTATCTGCTCCGGAGCTGCCGAAATCCCTTGACCAGGAGTGAGTACCAAATGTCCAGATACTCTTTTCGGCTCGCAATCCCAGCCGCGACTTTTACATTCTCTTTTCAGAACTTGGCCCCGCAAAGTTGGACTTAGACAATTCCTCGCCTTGAAATGTCTGAAGCCGGCTCGCTGCTATTTCTCTCAGAGCATCTTCTGGTGACTTTGAATTTGCCGCTGCTGTCTTGGTGCTTACAATCTGAGTGAATCGCTCGGCCGGATTGGCTGCTGGCTTTCTTATAGTATGTCAGCTTCATTCATCCAGCCAATCTGAGTGTGGGAGAAATCCTTACCAGCCAATCAGAGCGTTGCCAGTCTATCGAAGCCAGGCAAGCACGGATTCGGATTCTAAGGGCATGCGCCAACCTGGCACCTCTGCCACTTGTCAGTCAGAAGCCACCCGCTGAGTTAGGCTCCTCACAGTCTGGCTTGGGGCAAATGGTGGTCCGGGACCGTCATTCATCCCAGGACGTGGGTACTTGAGCATAACTCCGGTGCCCAAATGGCTTTCACACCTTGGCAACCTGAGGCTTTCATATCCGGGACCCGAGCACACTTGGTGGCACCAAGCTTTGTAGCCACATGGTCTCTCGGGACCATGGACCTGGAAGTCCCCAGCTCATAATACCGTACACAAGCACATGTACTATTAAACACTATGAAATAAAATATTTTTTCCCATATTTTCATATTTAAGTCCCAAAGTAGAATGAAAAAACGCTTAGGTTCATTCTCAGGGCTGTACCTCATTCCCTGCTTGAAAACCGAACTTAGATTTCATAAAAACCCTTGCAAACTTATATGTGGTTGGAGTACCCCCAGAACCCCTATACCAAGTTCTGGGAGATATGGGCATTAACTGCACATCCCCCCTTATACTAGGGACCCCTTTACCATTTCAGGGATACCACACATCCCTATGCCTCATTTACCTTTCTGGTCTGTGCTGAAGCAGGGAGTCCTAGCGATGAGTCGTGCAAGCATTTTCAAGGGGTCATTTTGCCGGAGCAATGTGTCTCAATGTAACCGAGAATCTGTCTTGATTCCCGGGTACATTTTTGGGGTAACCAGCAACTCAGGAACCCTGCTACCTAGACACATTCTGACAACACCTTCTCCTTAAAAAACCCCCTGGAAACTCATAGCCTAGCAATCTCTGCTTGCTGGCACCCCTGGAAACTCATAGCCTAGCAATCTCTGCTCACTGGCACCCCTGGAAACTCATAGCCCGGCAATCTCTGCTTGCTGGCACCCCTGGAAACTCATAGCCCGGCAATCTCTGCTTGCTGGCACCCCTGGAAACTCATAGCCTAGCAATCTCTGCTTGCTGGCACCCCTGGAAACTCATAGCCTAGCAATCTCTGCTTGCTGGCACCCCTGGAAACTCATAGCCTAGCAATCTCTGCTTGCTGGCACCCCTGGAAACTCATAGCCTAGCAATCTCTGCTTGCTGGCACCCCTGGAAAGGTAAAACAAAGAAAATTCTATATTGTCGCACAATTACATACATTGCATGTACAACAAATGAGTTCAAGAGCTGACACTCCAAAACCCCACAATATGGATCAGAGGTAACCAGACGGGCATAATACCCTGGTTACCCCCTCACCGTCACTGCGTGCCAATGGAAAGCCGCAGCATCATTCGTCTCAGCTTCCTATTGGCCCGCGTGACTCTGGGATTTACCGGTGGCTCCTTCTCAGGAATCAGGGGGTCCCAAATGAATGAGGTTCAGCTTTGGTACCCCCTCCCTTCCAAATCTGTGTAAAAAAAAAAAAAAAAAAGGCGTGGATTGCTCCTTAAACATTGTCGTCACCTGATGTATATTTTTGGGGGCGGAACAGTTAGTTTCCCTCGTTACTCCTTAAAATGTCATTGATACTCTAATATTGCAATAATTACTACCGGTACTTTACTATTGCAGTATACTGTTTATATTTCAGTGTTTATTTGATACATTTTCTGTTTAGTATTATTATTAATATGGTGTTTTCATTTCAATGTTTATTGTCCAACCCCGAAATCAACTTTGAGCTAAACGCACCATATGAAAGCGTGACCACGTACAGGACCCGCGTGGCATTCTCTCGTTAGGAATTGGCACTGTATCAGGGAGATGTTATAGTCAATATTTACTTTCCCAGAACCCCGTGCTTGCCTCACTGTCACTTTTCATTGGCACCCAAGTGCGGGAAGTGACATTATCAGGCTGGAAAGAGAAAGCTTCATCTGATTCTGTTTGTCATGTTGTGCTATTGCAGGCATAGGAATTTTTATAGCGACTTGGGAGGGGGCTAAGGAGAGGGGGGTTGGGGTTGAAGAAGGGGGTTGGGGTGGGAGGAGGGGGTTGAGGAGGAGGGTTGGGGGGAGGAGGGAGATTGGGATGAGGGTGGTTGGGAGGAGGGAGACTAGGAGGGGGTTGAGGAGAGGGGGGTTGTGGGGAAGTGGGAGGAGATTGGGAGGGGGGTTGAGGATGAGGAGAGGGGGTTAGGGGGAGGAGAAGGAAGATTGGGAGGGGGTTGAGGGGGGTTGGTGTTGAGGAGAGGGTTGGTTAAGGGTGGACGAGGAGGGAGATTAAGAGGGGGTTTGGAGGAGGAGGGAGATTGGGATGCGATTGGGAGGAGGAAGATTGGGAGGGGTGTTAGGGTTGAGGAGAAGGGGTTGGGGGAGGAGGGGGGGTAGGGGCGGAGCAGGGGGTGATTGTGAGGAAGGAAGAGGGGGGTTGGGATGGGGGTTTAGGACAGGGGTTGGGGGGGGAGGAGGGTAGATGGGGGGATGGGGAACTATGGAAATATGAAATGATGGATGTTTTTAAATGGTTAGGAAAACAAGGGTCTTTTTGTAGGCTAAAGAGGCGTTCATCGTTAACCTGATCTTCTATTTCCAAGCTTTCCTATAATTTTGTAATCCTGATTTGTAAATCGTGTGGTCTCGTATTATTCTGAAAATGCCCCATATTCTGCGATTTCCAAAATCCTGCGCGTATAGGGACAGCGACAATCTCATTGGTTTAATATATTTGACACTTTTGTTCCACTTTTCATATCTTTGCAGCCTCAAATGTAGATATGACACATATAACGTTGATTTGGCCTCATTATACCGTTAGCCAGAGTCAAAGCAACAAAGAATAACATGTGTTTCACCTCTTGCGTGTCATGGTTACACTTTTCACATGCTGTGGGAGAGGAGTAATGGTGGAAGACCGATCCAGATAAATTATCAATGATCATTAATTCCCCTTCAAAAGAGTCCTTAATTATCAAGGAAACACTGTCCAACCACAGGTTCTCCTGCAGGAAATGGGAAAAGCAGAAAACAGCAGAAATCAGTACGTAGAAATGAACAATACGGACAATATGTAGACTGATTACACATTTTGTTTCATCCTAGAATCCTTAGGTCAGGGGCGGCCAACTCCAGTCCTCAAGGGTCACCAACAGGACAGGTTTTCAGGATATCCCTGCTTCGACACAGGTGGCTCAGTCAATGACTATATTGACCTGTCGGTGGCCCTTGAGCACGGGAGTTGGCCAGCCCTGCCATAGATATTTACATCAACGACAAACACATTGTGTTTTGCTGCTCATTGTGGGGCATAGTAACTAAGCGGCGCCTGAGTAACAATCCCCGAAGGGCAGGGAATTATTGGCCACCAATGCCCAGGGTGGGGGGCTTATTACTATCACAGGCGCATATATTTGTTTAAATTATTATCAACGGATCACCGCTTCACCCCCCCCCCCCACCCCCGCTTTCTGCGGGGCCTTCCTGCTACCCATTTCACACCCCTATCAGCCCCTCTGACCTGAGGATGACTCCATCCCAGGTTGCCCTACCCTCTCCTGAGGATGCCCCCTCCCTTCCCTCTGCCTCCCGCTCCTCCGGACGGCCTCCATTCCTCCCTCCCGCCCGCATGAACAACACACAACCCCCCACCTCCGCCAATTAATAAAATATCTCTGATTTGGCAAGGTGCCAAAAGTTCCAGCCACTACTGGCTAATAATGCCTGGGATTTTAACCAATCAATCAGAGAGCAGTTTTTTATGAATGCCTGGGATTTTAACCAATCAGAGAGCAGTTTTTTTTTACGAATGCCTGGGATTTGAACCAATCAGAGAGCAGTTTTTTTTTACGAATGCCTGGAATTTTAACCAATCAGAGAGCAGTTTTTTTTTAACGAATGCCTGGGATTTGAAACAGTTTAGCCTATAATCCTCTGGCATCTGAAACATATTATAGGAGGTATTATCATGATCTGCTATCTGGCGCCGGAAAGGCGTCCTATGCAATAGCACAGCTTAGTAAAGATGGGCCTGAATGTGCTAAGAAATGAGGCAGTGTGTATTTTGGGTGCTGGTTAGAAGCAAGCTATGAATAGCAAAGCAAAAAAAATGTTCATGCATAATATTTTCCTGATAAGAAAAAGAAGAAGGGACTTCAAACTAAAGAAAATATGAAGTCAACGTGAGATCATTCCGTCTGGATGCTCATTGTTTGGGGGATATTCCAGTAGCTGCAAGTCTGTCCTTGTAAAACCGCCCGGTTTGACATGGTCACAAGTCGCAGATTAAAACTAGCCAAAAATCTGTGTTCTGTACATTTATTACAAATCACATCATTTTAACCGCTTCTACGCAAAGTGACAAACCGCGTCTACGCAAAGTGACAAACCGCGTCTACGCAAAGTGACAAACCGCTTCTACGCAAAGTGACAAACCGCGTCTACGCAAAGTGACAAACCGCGTCTACGCAAAGTGACAAACCGCGTCTACGCAAAGTGACAAACCGCGTCAACGCAAAGTGACAAACCGCGTCTACGCAAAGTGACAAACCGCGCGGTTTAACATGGATTGTACTTGCTTTGGAAGCGGAACAACCTGAAGGTGGTGCTAGCTCCCTCCAGAGCCTGAATAACAGAGGTTGTGGGTTCTGGTCCTGTTGGGTCTCATACCAGTACCACCTTGTCACAGGAGACCAGGCATTTACACCTTTTTACCAGGATCATACATTGAGCAAAACAGGCAAAGTGAAATAAATTATAAATTTATTCGCATGAAAAGGCCACAATGTTACACAAACTACACAAGAAGAGACACACTTACTTGGGAATTGGGGTAGAAAACTAGACTTTCCTAGCTGTATGGCACTCTAAACAAGTCTTCCTTTGACCGGGACTTAGCCCGTAAGGTCCTGGAACTCAAATCGGCATGAAATTGCAGGCGCCACCGCTCCCTTCTCTCCGGGGGACTTGATTTTGTTTGACCGGGACTTAGCTCCAAACATCCTGGAACTAAAATCGGCTTGAATCTCCCAGCCGCGACCGCTACGTTCAATTCTCAGAACTTGTTCGCAAAAAGCTGGACTTATGGAAAATATTCTGGGTTGGTTCTTCTGAAGCCGGTTCCTTGCTATTCGCGCAAGAGCATCTTTTTTCACATTCAAAAACCCTGCCGCTGTTTTCGCGCTTGAGAATCTGTTGGCTGATTGGCTGAGGGGATTCTTATAGTATTTTGGAGTTCATTCACAAACTACTACAGCCAATCACAGCGTGGGAACTTTTCTTCCAGCCAATCAGAGAACCTGTGAAGCCAGGTAAGCGGGGATTCTGAATCTGCCAAGGGACATGCGCAAGTTTGCCACCTGGTTCCTTGCTATTGAGATGCCAACTGCTGGGTCGGGATCCTCCAAGTCTGGTGGGGCAAATGGTAGTCCGGACTACTTCCATTCATCCCAGGACGTGGGTACTTGAACCCTTCCCTCCTACCCAAATGGTATTCACACCTCAGGCATCCTCTGGTGGTTTTCAACTCCGATGTCCTACAGACTTACTGGCACCAAACTTGGTTGCCCTGGTGGCCTGTCGGAACATTGGTTCTGAAAGTCCCAGCTCATTACCGTACACAACAGTATATCTACTACTACTACTAGAACATACCTCTTTGACTACAAGTATCTTTGGCAGAAGATTTCCCTACAATTTTAGGATTTACGCTTACCTGGGCAGGAGAAAAGCACCTCAAGCTATGATGCCCCTCAGGTGCCGGTCTGCTCTCGCGTCCCCCATTGCCCAAACCAGAGGCTGGCGAGGGTTGGGAACATAGACCATGGGCAAGTTCCATTTCAATCTCTGCATCCAGCTCAGCGTCCTCCTGCGCTTCCTTGTTGCTGTCGTCCAGGTGTTTCATTAATACGGCAACCACTACATTAATCAGCACGAACTGAGCCGTTAGCACAAAGCTCACAAAGTACAAGGGGGAGATGAACTGTAGGTTGCTCAAGCAACTGCGGTCATCGTTGGTGCAGTCACGCAATGTATCCTGCCAGAAAACAGAGAGGTGACAATGTAACACATGCATTTCTAAAGCCCTCAAAAGGGGTGAAGGCTGAATACTTACGGCAAAATCCACAAAAGGGTGCTGTGCTTTAGCACGCCTTTACTCCCGGTGGGAGCTTATCACCCTTTTGTGGATCTGGGCCTTAGGGCGTTTGATTAATATGTGCTGGCTACTAGGGAACAAGTTAAAGAGATTCCTGGGTTATAAACTTAAAAAAGATTAAACTACTATGGCAACAGACATTTCTAAGGATAATTAGAAGGACCGACCTTGAATATGGAGTATAGTTTTGGGCAACACTCCATAAAAAAGACATTATGGAGCTAGAAAACGTGCAGAGAAGAGCCACCAAATTAATAAAGGGGATGGATAATCTAACTTATGAGGAGGGGCTAGCTAAATTAGATTTATTTACATTAGAAAAGAGGCGTCTAAGAGGGGATATGATAACTATATACAAATATATCCAGGGACAATACAAGGAGCTTTCAAATTAACTATTCATCCCACGGGCAGTACAAAGGACTCGGGCCATCCCTTAAGGTTGGAGGAAAAGAGATTTCACCAGCAACAAAGGAAAGGGTTCTTTACAGTAAGGGCAGTTACAGTGTGGGATTCATTACCCATGGAGACTGTGATGGCAGATACAATAGATTTCTCCAAAAAAATGTTGACATCTTTTAAAAAAGGAAAGGTATACAGGGATATACCAAATAAGTATACATGGGAAGGATGTTGATCCAGAGAGTCATCTGATTGCCAATATTTGGAGTCAGGAAGGAATTTATTTTCCCCTTATGAGATATCATTAGATAATGTGTCACTGGGGTTTGTGTTTGCTTCCTCTGGATCACTATGCTGTAAGTATAGATATAGGATAAAGTATCTGTTGTCTAAATTTAGCATAGGTTGAACTTGTTGGACGTACGTCTTTTTTCAACCTCATCTACTATGTAACTGTGTAACTATGCTACCCCCCCCCCCCCCCCGAACCTTAATGAGATCAGCTGTCAGACTGGGCCATATTCCATGCTAAGATGCACTCTATCCGACAATGAGCAGCCACTGTACCTTATTGTTTCAACACTATTCCCTCTAGAGTGTAAGCTCTCCGGAGCAGGGCCCTCATTACCTTCCATATCTGTCTGTCCACATTTGTATGTAAGTGTTTATGTAATATACAGTACATAACTCTGTGCCCCATTCTACCGCACTGTGGAATATGTTGTAGCTTCACAAATAAAATATAATAATAATAATTAGGGTATCAAAGTGTCATGTGTGATTCTTGCACCGGGTTTTAGGGTGTGGTGGGTTTCTTCTAGTTGAGGAGGCAGGGTACATGCATTATTTGTACGTTGATACCCCCTGGCTCTTACCTTCATTATTCCGTTCCAGTTGTCCCCAGTGGAAACCTGGAATAGCGTCAGAAAAGCCATCCCAAAGTTTTCAAAAGTCGCATGTCGGCTCATCCCCTCACACGGGTGAGCGTCATTGCAAACTGCGGCAGGGTGTAGCAAGACAAGCGGATTAATCAGAACTCAAACCATATACAAATGACCAGGAAATATTAGACATTGATACAATACACAGGTAACGTACCCAGCTTCCCGAAAAGCTCCACTCCCAGAGCAGCGTAGATAAAGAAGAGAAGCATGAAAAGCAGTCCCAGGTTCCCGACCTGAAATAAAAGCAGCGCTACCGGGTCAGAGGAAGGCGGCAGAACATGGCAGAATATTTATAATTACATTACAGGGCGTATTTACTAAATGGTGCTAAGCAGCGTGCACTCAGGTGTCATGGCTTAACACGGCTTAGAAAATGTAGGCTAAATGGAAACATGTATACAGAGGTGAAACTAGTGGGGGGAGCAAGTGGGGGAGCAGTTTAGGGGGGCAACGGTTGGACGTGCAGAGGAGGGATGAGAAGGGAGCGCGATGTTGGTGACATAGGGGGGAGGAGGCGGACCCAGCCGTCTGACCCAGAAGCCACTCACAACTTTCGGTGTCTGCCACCGAGACGGACCCTTTGGGGGGGATTGAGAGAGACTTGGGGGGGAGGAGTGAGAGAGACTTGGGGGAGGAGTGAGAGAGACTTGGGGGAGGAGTGAGAAAGACTTGGGGGAGTGAGAGAGACTTGGGGGAGTGAGAGAGACTTGGGGGAGGAGTGAGAAAGACTGGGGGGAGTGAGAGAGACTTGGGGGAGGAGTGAGAAAGACTTGGGGGAGTGAGAGAGACTTGGGGGTGGAGTGAGAGAGACTTGTGGGTGGAGTGAGAGAGACTTGGGGGTGGAGTGAGAGAGACTTGGGGGAGGAGTGAGAGAAACTTGGGGGTGGGAGAGTGAGAGAGACTTGGGGTGGGGGAGTGAGAGAGACTTGGGGGAGGAGTGAGAGAGACTTGGGGAGGAGGAGTGAGAGAGACTTGGGGGAGGAGGAGTGAGAGAGACTTGGGGGAGGAGGAGTGAGAGAGACTTGGGGGAGGAGTGAGAGAGACTTGGGGGGGAGTGAGAGAGACTTGGGGGGAATAAGAAAGACTTGGGGGGGAGTGAGAGAGACTTGGGGGGGGGGAGTGAGAGAGACTTGGGGGGGAGTCAGAGAGACTTGGGGGGAGTCAGAGACATGGGGGGAGTCAGAGACTTGGGGGGATGAGTGGGAGACACTTGGGGGGGAGTAGTGAGAGAGAAATGGGGAGAGCGAGAAAGACTTGGGGGGAGTGAGAGAGACTTGGGGGGAGTGAGAGAGACTTGGGGGGGGGGGAGTGAGAGAGACTTGGGGGGGGAGTGAGAGAGACTTGGGGGGGAGTCAGAGAGACTTGGGGGGAGTGAGAGAGACTTGGGGGGGAGTGAGAGAGACTTGGGGGGAGGAGTGAGAGAGACTTGGGGGGGAGTCAGAGAGACTTGGGGGGAGTCAGAAACATGGGGGGAGTCAGAGACTTGGGGGGATGAGTGGGAGACACTTGGGGGGGAGTAGTGAGAGAGAAATGGGGGCAGTGAGAAAGACTTGGGGGGAGTGAGAGAGACGTGGGGGGAGTGAGAGAGACTTGGGGGGGAGTGAGAGAGACGGGGGGTGAGAGACTTGGGGGGGGTGAGAGACTTGGAGGGGTGAGAGAGACTTGGGGGGAGGAGTGAGAGAGACTTGGGTGGAGGAGTGAGAGAGACTTGGGTGGAGGAGTGAGAGAGGTTTGGGGGGAGGATGGAGAGATGGGGCAGTGAGATAGACTTATGGGGGGAGTGAGAGAGACTTGGGGGAAGAGTGAGAGAATTAGGGGGGAGGAGTTAAGAGACTTAGGGGGGCGTGAGAGAGACTTGGGGGAGGAGGGAGCAAAAATTGGGAGGGGTGATAGAGACTTGGTGGGACTGAGCCAGATTGGGGGGGGGGGGAGGGGGAGAACTAAGAGAGACATCGGGTGGAGTGAAAGACTGGTGAGGGAGGAAAAGAGAATGGGGGGGGGGAGAGAATGAGGGAAGGAGGTGAGAGAGAAAGGGGGAGAGAGATGTAACACACAGTACAAAAGATTCACAAATACAGTTACAAATGACAGGATTGTTTTGCCTCGGTTCTAGAAAACAAATAATTTGGAGCAGTTGCTGGAACTTGCTCAAGGGGTTCCTCCTCTGCACGTATACAATATAAGGGCTCCTCCTCTGCACGTATACAATATAAGGGTTCCTCCTCTGCACGTATACAATATAAGGGTTCCTCCTCTGCACGTATACAATATAAGGGTTCCTCCTCTGCATGTATACAATATAAGGGCTCCCCCTCTGCACGTATACAATATAAGGGCTCCTCCTCTGCACGTATACAATATAAGGGTTCCTCCTCTGCACGTATACAATATAAGGGTTCCTCCTCTGCACGTATACAATATAAGGGTTCCTCCTCTGCACGTATACAATATAAGGGTTCCTCCTCTGCACGTATACAATATAAGGGTTCCTCCTCTGCACGTATACAATATAAAGGTTCCTCCTCTGCACGTATACAATATAAGGGCTCCTCCTCTGCACGTATACAATATAAGGGTTCCTCCTCTGCACGTATACAATATAAGGGTTCCTCCTCTGCACGTATACAATATAAAGGTTCCTCCTCTGCACGTATACAATATAAGGGCTCCTCCTCTGCACGTATACAATATAAGGGTTCCTCCTCTGCACGTATACAATATAAGGGCTCCTCCTCTGCACGTATACAATATAAGGGCTCCTCCTCCGACACGTACTGTATGATGAAATCCATCGTTTGAAAAGTCGGGTCAAGTTGTCAGTTCTGTCTGCAGTAGGTGCACAGTCTGAGCTGCATTATAAAGGAGGGGGGCTCAGGGAGTAAGTCACTGACTCTGAAAGCAATGACTGAGTTTGTATCAGGGTAGCCGGGTTCAATTCCCGGCGCCAGCTCCTTGTGACCTTGAGTTACATTTTATCTCCCTTTGTATCAGGCACCAAAGTCACAGATTGTAAGCTCCTCTGGTCAGGGACGGTGTCTGTAACAATCCTATGTGCCGCGTACCGCGCTCTTTCAGTTCCATTGGGAGAAAAGTGCTATATGAAATAAAGTTGTAATTATTATTATTTTTACTAAGTGATGCTGACCCATACGACACCGCACAGCCCACTCCAGTGACGGTCCGTAAGGGGTCTTTCCTATGTCTTAGCACTGCTTAGTAAATAGGCCCCTATATGCATAGCAGAATATTTATTAGTTCTACGAGGTCTTAACTAGTGAGTGGCAGCTAACATTCAACAATAACTATAATAAATAGCAAATAAACCCTGTGGAGTAGTGAATTCCAACTGATATGTAGGATTTTATTGGAATAATATTGCACTTTCCGATCTTTTTTTATTGTATTGTATTGTATGTCTTTATTTATATAGCGCAATTAGTGTACATAGCGCTTCACAGCAGTAATACATGTGGTAATCAAATAAATAACAGATAATATAAATAACAGATCATGGGAATAAGTGCTTTAGACATAAAAGTAACATTTCGGAAGAGGAGTCCCTGCCCTGAGGAGCTTACATTCTAATTGGTAGGTAGGGAGAACGTACAGAGACAGTAGGAGGGAGTTCTGGTAAGTGCGTCTGCAGGGGGCCAAGCTTTATGTATCATATGTTCAGAATATCCACAGTGCTATTCATATGCTTCTTTAAGCAAGTGTGTCTTAAGGTGGGTCTTAAAGGTGGATAGAGAGGGTGCTAGTCGGGTACTGAGGGGAAGGGCATTCCAGAGGTGTGGGGCAGTCAGTGAAAAAGGTTTAAGGCGGGAGAGGGCTTTAGATACAAAGGGGGTAGAAAGTAGACATCCTTGAGCAGAACGCAAGAGTCGGGATGGTGCATAGCGAGAAATTAGGGCTGAGATGTAAGGAGGGGCAGAAGAATGTAAAGCTTTAAAAGTGAGGAGAAGAATGGAGTGTGAGATGCGGGATTTGATCGGAAGCCAGGAGAGGGATTTCAGGAGGGGAGATGCTGAGACAGATCTAGGAAAGAGTAGAGTGATTCTGGCAGCAGCATTTAGGATAGATTGTAGGGGAGACAGGTGAGAGGCAGGAAGGCCGGACAGCAGGAGGTTACAGTAATCAAGACGGGAGAGAATGAGGGCCTGAGTCAGAGTTTTAGCAGTCGAACAACAGAGGAAAGGGCGTATCTTAGTTATATTGCGGAGGAAAAAGCAACAAGTTTTAGAAATGTTTTGAATGTGAGGGGCGAATGTGAGAGAGGAGTCGAGTGTGACCCCTAGGCAGCGTGCTTGGGCTACTGGGTGAATGATCGTAGTTCCAACAGTAATGTGGAAGGAGGTAGTAGGGCCAGGTTTGGGAGGAAGTATGAGGAGCTCTGTTTTAGCCATGTTGAGTTTAAGGCGTCGGAGGGCCATCCAGGATGATATAGCAGAGAGACATTCAGAAACTTTGGTTTGTACAGCAGGTGTAAGGTCGGGTGTTGAAAAGTATATTTGTGTGTCGTCAGCATAGAGGTGATAATTAAACCCAAAAGATGTTATTAGGTCACCTAGAGAGAGTGTGTACAGAGAAAAGAGAAGAGGTCCCAGGACATTGTTTCATTGTTTCATGTTAAAGCAGCGGTCCAAGCTGACGGTTTTAAAATGTATTTATTTATCTTCCCCTTTAATATGCGCATCAATACAATCCACACAATGATTAGTAATTAGCTAAGTTGCCGATCGATCGGCGAAGATTCGGCTCCGGGGGTTCACTAAATGGCCGCCAGTGCAGCAGAAGAGGACCAAAGATGCAAAGGTCTGTGGGGAAGATCATGTGACCAGGCAGTCACTAGATACAATTGGTGCACTGCTAGAGAGAGGACGGGGCTCAAAAAGGGGTGTGCCAGAGCCTGTTTCAGAAGAGGAAGGGGATGTGGCTTTGTAAATAGTTGCTATAGAAACAAAAGATGCTTGTTACTTTATAATGCATTAAACATGTAATTTCAGAGTTTAAAAAAAAGCTACAAGTATTTTCTCATAGTACAGAACTGATTTTTTTTTAAGCACATGTAGGATATTGCTTGGTCTGCAGATTTAAAATATAATTGCCACTGAGTTTCCACAATTGTTATACCTAGAGTGGGGGGGGGGGGGGCGGGAGGGGGGCAACTCCAGTCCTCAAGGGCCACCAACATGTCAGGTTTTCAGGATATCCCTGCTTCAGCACAGGTGGTGCAGTCATTATCTGAGCCAGTTATTGAGCTACCTGTGCTGAAGCAGGGGTATCCTGAAAACCTGACCTGCTGGTGGCCCTTAAGGACTTGAGTTGTCACCCTTGACCCAGAAGGATACTTGTAATTCCCACAATATAATATAATTGCAGGCACTCCTAATGTCCTAATCCCATTCCTAACATCCTCTCCTGCCGTACCCCTAGCATATTGTGCGGCACCCTAATATTAATGTGCAGCGGAGACATTTCCGTGCGGGACCCTGTGAGGTGCAGTTGTGTGATTGCTTTATACAGTAGCTCCGTTTTGCAAGGAGTTACATTTGGCAGCAGACGGAGGAATCTGCCATAGTGTGCGGTCTGAGCAAGTTACCAGCACAATCAGGGAATCTGCCATAGTGTGCGGTCTGAGCAAGTTACCAGCACAATCAGGGAATCTGCCATAGTGTGCGGTCTGAGCAAGTTACCAGCACAATCAGGGAATCTGCCATAGTGTGCGGTCTGAGCAAGTTACCAGCACAATCAGGGAATCTGCCATAGTGTGCGCTCTGAGCAAGTTACCAGCACAATCAGGGAATCTGCCATAGTGTGCGCTCTGAGCAAGTTACCAGCACAATCAGGGAATCTGCCATAGTGTGCGCTCTGAGCAAGTTACCAGCACAATCAGGGAATCTGCCATAGTGTGCGGTCTGAGCAAGTTACCAGCACAATCAGGGAATCTGCCATAGTGTGCAGTCTGAGCAAGTTACCAGCACAATCAGGGATTCTGCCATAGTGTGCGGTCTGAGCAAGTTACCAGCACAATCAGGGAATCTGCCATAGTGTGCGCTCTGAGCAAGTTACCAGCACAATCAGGGAATCTGCCATAGTGTGCGCTCTGAGCAAGTTACCAGCACAATCAGGGAATCTGCCATAGTGTGCGGTCTGAGCAAGTTACCAGCACAATCAGGGAATCTGCCATAGTGTGCGCTCTGAGCAAGTTACCAGCACAATCAGGGAATCTGCCATAGTGTGCGCTCTGAGCAAGTTACCAGCACAATCAGGGAATCTGCCATAGTGTGCGGTCTGAGCAAGTTACCAGCACAATCAGGGAATCTGCCATAGTGTGCGCTCTGAGCAAGTTACCAGCACAATCAGGGATTCTGCCATAGTGTGCGCTCTGAGCAAGTTACCAGCACAATCAGGGAATCTGCCATAGTGTGCGGTCTGAGCAAGTTACCAGCACAATCAGGGAATCTGCCATAGTGTGCGGTCTGAGCAAGTTACCAGCACAATCAGGGAATCTGCCATAGTGTGCGGTCTGAGCAAGTTACCAGCACAATCAGGGAATCTGCCATAGTGTGCGGTCTGAGCAAGTTACCAGCACAATCAGGGAATCTGCCATAGTGTGCGCTCTGAGCAAGTTACCAGCACAATCAGGGAATCTGCCATAGTGTGCGCTCTGAGCAAGTTACCAGCACAATCAGGGAATCTGCCATAGTGTGCGGTCTGAGCAAGTTACCAGCACAATCAGGGAATCTGCCATAGTGTGCGCTCTGAGCAAGTTACCAGCACAATCAGGGAATCTGCCATAGTGTGCAGTCTGAGCAAGTTACCAGCACAATCAGGGATTCTGCCATAGTGTGCGGTCTGAGCAAGTTACCAGCACAATCAGGGAATCTGCCATAGTGTGCGGTCTGAGCAAGTTACCAGCACAATCAGGGAATCTGCCATAGTGTGCGCTCTGAGCAAGTTACCAGCACAATCAGGGAATCTGCCATAGTGTGCGCTCTGAGCAAGTTACCACCACAATCAGGGAATCTGCCATAGTGTGCGCTCTGAGCAAGTTACCAGCACAATCAGGGAATCTGCCATAGTGTGAGGTCTGAGCAAGTTACCAGCACAATCAGGGAATCTGCCATAGTGTGCGGTCTGAGCAAGTTACCAGCACAATCAGGGAATCTGCCATAGTGTGTGGTCTGAGCAAGTTACCAGCACAATCAGGGAATCTGCCATAGTGTGAGGTCTGAGCAAGTTACCAGCACAATCAGTGAATCTGCCATAGTGTGCGGTCTGAGCAAGTTACCAGCACAATCAGGGAATCTGCCATAGTGTGCGGTCTGAGCAAGTTACCAGCACAATCAGGGATTCTGCCATAGTGTGAGGTCTGAGCAAGTTACCAGCACAATCAGGGAATCTGCCATAGTGTGCGGTCTGAGCAAGTTACCAGCACAATCAGGGAATCTGCCATAGTGTGCGGTCTGAGCAAGTTACCAGCACAATCAGGGAATCTGCCATAGTGTGCGCTGTGAGCAAGTTACCAGCACAATCAGGGAATCTGCCATAGTGTGCGCTCTGAGCAAGTTACCAGCACAATCAGGGATTCTGCCATAGTGTGCGCTCTGAGCAAGTTACCAGCACAATCAGGGATTCTGCCATAGTGTGCGCTCTGAGCAAGTTACCAGCACAATCAGGGAATCTGCCATAGTGTGCGCTGTGAGCAAGTTACCAGCACAATCAGGGAATCTGCCATAGTGTGCGGTCTGAGCAAGTTACCAGCACAATCAGTGAATCTGCCATAGTGTGCGCTCTGAGCAAGTTACCAGCACAATCAGGGAATCTGCCATAGTGTGCACTGTGAGCAAGTTACCAGCACAATCAGGGAATCTGCCATAGTGTGCGGTCTGAGCAAGTTACCAGCACAATCAGGGAATCTGCCATAGTGTGCGCTCTGAGCAAGTTACCAGCACAATCAGGGAATCTGCCATAGTGTGCGCTCTGAGCAAGTTACCAGCACAATCAGGGAATCTGCCATAGTGTGCGCTCTGAGCAAGTTACCAGCACAATCAGGGAATCTGCCATAGTGTGCGCTCTGAGCAAGTTACCAGCACAATCAGGGAATCTGCCATAGTGTGCGGTTTGAGCAAGTTACCAGCACAATCAGGGAATCTGCCATAGTGTGCGGTCTGAGCAAGTTACCAGCACAATCAGGGAATCTGCCATAGTGTGCGGTCTGAGCAAGTTACCAGCACAATCAGGGAATCTGCCATAGTGTGCGCTCTGAGCAAGTTACCAGCACAATCAGGGAATCTGCCATAGTGTGCGGTCTGAGCAAGTTACCAGCACAATCAGGGAATCTGCCATAGTGTGCGCTCTGAGCAAGTTACCAGCACAATCAGGGTACAGATACGGAGACAAGGAACTGGAAATAGAAGCAGCTGCTGGGAACACAGACAGCAGCCGGGCAGCTTCTCTGCCCATTAGCGATGTGAAGAGATCAGCTGGTAAACGGGACAGAGGGGGAAAGCGATTGGTGGGGTACCAGTGCTGTACTCATCACCTCGGGAGACTCGTCTAATGCAGGGGGGCTCACCTCCAGTCTTCAAGTCCCCCCAACAGGTCAGGTTTTCAGGATATCCCAGCTTCAGCAGAGAAGGCTCAATCAGTGGCTCAGTTACTGAAGCAGGGACTGATTGAGCCACTTGACCTGGAGCTGGGACTGATTGAGCCACCTGTGCTGAAGCAGGGACTGATTGAGCCACCTGTGCTGAAGCTGGGACTGATTGAGCCACCTGTGCTGAAGCTGGGATATCTTGAAAACCTGACCTATTGGGGGCAGGGAGCTTGAGGACTGGAGATGAGCCCCCTGGTCTAATACATGAACATCAATATGAAGTGAAACTCAGCCAGTGTGATGCCAGAGCAGTGATCTGATTCAAAACCGACACCGCTGCTCTCTTTCCTTTGGGTCTCTCCTTCCATAGTGATCACCTCCCTACGATTGGAAGGAGTGAGGCTCGCTCCGGGCCAGGTCATCCATCAGGAGACTCTTATTAGACGGACACAAAGCTCGTTACACCTTCTGCCCCCCCCCCCCCTCCTTAAATAAATAAAATGCACCTGGAGTTTTCATTCTCAATTATGCTAGTTTGGAGAGTTCTGCTCTCATGGGACCCGGAGGTAGAGGGATGATAGCGATCAATAGCAGATGAAGAGGAATATTGATCAAAGAGGCGGTGATAGAGACAGAAGGCAAGAGAGATGAAAAAGAGAAGGCAAGACACGGCGTGGAGGAGCAAAGGGAGCGAGAGAAGAGGTGCGGGAGGCGGTGAGGCGGCCAGATAGATGTATCGGAGCGTAAGGGCCGTGAAATCCAGACGGAAATGACAAGAATTGATAAAATGAATGTGATGGATAGAAAAGTTGTAGAGAAGGACACATCCGATTGCAAAGAGTTAGTAAGGAAACGGAGGAAATAAACAGAGCAACATTCTCATTATCCTACAAGTGTTGTGTTTGTAAATAAATCAGTTCTGTAGTATTAGATAATACTTACTGCATTACAAAAAAATAAACTCTTAATTGCATTTTTAATGAGTTTGCATATACCGAGCATCCTTTGATTTCTATAGCAGGTTTTACACCTCCCCAGCAGTGCAAGATCTTTGTAACACTTTCCTGTTTGGGATCATTTGTTGCCAATATTCCCAGCAATTTGAGATGCAAACTGCAACAATAGACAATGTTACCTACAGGAGTGGCCAACTCCAGTCCCCAAGGGCCACCAACAGGCCAGGTTTTAAGGATATTCCTGCTTCAAATTGACTGAGCCACGGATTGAGCCACCGGTGCTCAAGCAGAGATATCCCTAATACCTGGCCTGTTGGTGGCCGTTGGGACTGGTGTTGGCCGCACCTGCATATCAGGATACATTGTAGCTGCTGAGTAACACTGACTGAAGGATTGATTGAAACTGGAAGGCGTCCATTACATGAACCCGGGGAAGCAAGATTTTTGCTGATTGATCACGGGAGAACAAATTGATCGGCAACTTAGGTAATAAGTGTTCAATAAAGGTAATGAAAGGCTGCATATATTACAACACCAAATAATTTGTAAAGTGTCCCCAGTAATGCCTCAATGAATAGAACGGAGAATGAGCAACTTTGGCTGAGTTAAAGAGCGTAGAAAATGAGGAGGAAAGAGGTTTAAGAAAACGAATGAACACAGCGTTAACACGGCTGTCTGCAGCCAGACGGAGCACAAAACATGCCTCTAATATCCCGGCCCAGCAATAAAAGTCATTACCTGCGGCAGAGCTTGTACCACCGTGTCCAGTAACGCCCTCATGCCCGTCGCCATTTTCAGCAGCTTTAACACTGCACGGAAGAAACAAGTCAGGAGAATACGCAGAGCGATTGTTACAATGCTGGAAGTGTCACCGGAGCACGTCCACTCCGGGTGTTACCATCTTACACTTTCATTTTCCTTTACAAAGGCAATCCAAGCCGCTTCTTCTTATTTTTTTAACATTGGATTGAAGCAGGGGCTCTTCCGGAGCTGAACCCCATTCATTTCAGCTGCGGGGACCCCCTGGTTCCGGAGATAGACCTCCGTAGGGGGTGCCAGCAGCCACTCTGCACGGCTAGCCGGGTTCACACGATGCGGGCCAATAGGAAGCCGTGATGTCATCTGGTTCGGCTTCCTATTGGCCCATGTGACGCAGGAGCTTTAAACTTTAAAACCCAGCTAGCTCACCAGGGTCGTCTACCGGCACCTACTATCGGGGTAAGTTTCTCCGGAAGTAGGGGGTCTCAGGAGCTGAATTTAATAGGGTTCAGCTCCGAAAGACCCCCGCTTTAAACCTGTGTTAAAAAAATGAAAACTTAGAAAACAGCATGAATGGCTCCTTTAAGCCTCCTCATCTACAACCTAACTGCAACATCAAATAATGAAAATGTAATGGCAATTTTTAAATGAAAGCATTTCTGGCAGCAGAATAATGTTGTAATCGTCATTCTAAGGCACATTGTAAGGGATTCACGTTGGGAACCAATATGACTATGACTTTCTAATACGCTGAGGTGCCTATTCATAGATAAGTGCTACTCAGCATCTATATATAATGCAGCAGTCATGTTCAAGGAGAGGACAGAAAGGAGCTGCTGCAACCGAAATTAAATAGAAAGAAGACTTAAGTGCCTACGGGGTCATGAGTGGCAACAGTATCCATAATTCTCAAGCGCTGCAAGAGTTAAAGGGCTTACTGAATGCCATTAAGGAGATATATACTTTAGAAGAGAATGCTTATAAAACATGGCAGGGCCGCCGACAGCTTTCCCGGGGCCCAGGACCCGTCTCCACCAGGACTCCAAATTGTTGAGCGGGGAGGTGGTGTTCATTCCCCCCCTGTTGGCAGACCTGCGAGTTACACCCCCTCCCCCTCACTCTCCCCCTCTTCCTTCTCACCCTCTCTCTTCCTCTCCTCCCTCATTCTCTCTCACACTCCTCCCTCTCTGTCTCTCTCACTCTCCTCCCTCACTATCTCACAATCTCTCTTCCCTTCCCTCTCTTACTCTTCCCTCCCCTCGCTCACTCCTCCCTCCCTCTATCTGCCACTCTCCTTCCCTCTCTTACTCTTCCCGGCTTTTGGCGGGGCCTAACCTCTGAGTTCGAACTGCCGGAGCTGGCCCCTCTTCTGCCCCCGGGCCAAGGACAGAGGTCCCTGCACTCCCCTCCCTGTCGGCGGCCCTGAAATATGGTGCTCAGCTGACATGCACAGACACTATTACCCCTGGTGATGCGCAGCACTCTCATGATGCGAATAATAGTAGGATTGATGGGCAAAGCAGCACTGATCTCAATTTCTTCCAGAATGATCCCCATCACAGACAGGAGCACGATGGCCAGGTCCAGCTGGTTCCACCTTAAGTATAACGACAAACAATACCCAATATGTTATGAAACTCAGCTAAGCCTCTGGCACCTTCTTCTCACTTAATAATTGGGACTTCGGATGTAGAGTGACTCTCTGTTCCCAGAGCCATGCTACATGAGAAGAACATCCATTGCTTTCCCATTCTTTAAAGGGACCATGCCACGGTTTGATGTGGCACCTGGCCAGGTGTAGCTGCAACTCTGGGAACAAGATGTGATGCTACAACTGTACCCAACCCGAAATTAGTCATCCAGAGCTACAGTACCTAGAGGCAAGGTATTCAGGAAATCAGGGTGATAATTAGAGCTAAACACATGTTAATGAAATAAATCTTTAAATGTTGCCTGTGGGTAGGACCTTGATGGCAGTTAAGAACCATTTGTTCCACCTAGTCTGCCCATTCTCCTATCCCCGGTCAAACATCAGACCCTGTCAGAGAGCATGATTGAGTTTTGACCTCACCCGTCTCACTGCTTCCACCCTGAAATACGGAATCGTCACAATAAGAGGGTTTGCAACATATCTACACTAAGGGACCTTTACTGTGAAAGAGGACTTTATTAGGGGGTCCGAACGGGCGCATTAGTAATGGTGAAAATGAAAAGCCAAGCAGTTTTGTTATTTTATTGAACCCACATGCCAATTCTTTATAGGTGATGCTGAAATGCTTCAAAGACTTCTGAAGTCAACAAAAAGTATGGGAAAGCTTAAATATGAGCAACATGCATAAAGAAGTACTCGTGAATAGGGACATCTAGCAATATACGTTGGAGATTAAATGAAATGAAACGTGTTTCATACTTGGGTTCAATGCTACAACATTCTGCTTATGGTTGAGCTTTCCATGAGTCATATTCATTTACAAAGGTGGCAGTCTGAGTATTAACTCCATTTTGTTCTAAGCTAGAAAACTACTGGGTAGGTTTCACACTGAAATATAACATCAAGATAAAGAGGAACGCATTTTAAAGAAAGTCTGCGCTCTTAACCCCCTCGATGGCAGTGAAGTGGTTTATTACATCTCTTTGGAAACAGGCTGATCTCCTCCTTACAGGTAAGATGAAAATGGAGAATATGCTTCTGCAGAGAATATCCCTGTGTCGTACAAGGCTCCGCATGAGAACCGGCTACATACAGCATGCCGAGCTCATCAAACACGCCCGCGGCACTTCCCCCAGCAGCAATCCCTGTGCAAGTACCTAAACTAATTACACTGTTCAGTGGGATTGGGGCATCATTACAGACGTCTGGAAAGTAATCTCTTCCGCTACCCCATGTACGCCCCACTGATCGGGCACAGGCGATTCCTGGTTAATTACAACACTTCCTATACATGTTTGGAACACATCTAGCAATCCTGAGATCCAATTAAGCTCCAGAGGTAATCACTAGGCACTGTCAATAAACTCAATACATAGCTAACGATTAAAATAATAATATAAAAAACACCCCTGTTATGTGCGCAACACAAACAATCTATCGCTGAGTGTCCCCCACATCAGATTGGTGGAACTTCATATCAGGTTTGTGCACGTGATACAAGGATTGCTATCGGCTCACATTATGTACAATCTTTTCCAGGGGAATTTGGAATCCTTCTGGTTAACTGCTTGAGAAATCATGTAACCCTGTAACAGACTATATTGTGAAACAAATAACTGTCCGGGGCCTCTAATAGACATATAATAGTCCAACCATAATTACGTCTATTAGAGGCGCCAGGCAGTTATTTGTTTCTCATTTGCTTATCATCTGATTTTGATTAATCAGATGACTTTCCTAGGCTGCTAATATATTCACGTTGTGTTTATGTCACTATATATATTACTGTATTTCTCCTATGTGATACCTTTCTTGTGATTCACCTATTCATTAGAAATTTTCTTTAGCACATATACCCAGCATTAGCACATATACACAGCATTAGCACATATACCCAGCATTAGCACATACAGTATACCCAGCATTAGTGCTTTTTGCACTCTCTTTTCACAATAGACTATATTGTGGTTTTGGGTTAAAGCCTAACGATAATGGCGCCTTGACATTTCCTACTCCTTCACTATAAATATTTTCTCAGCACGCCCCCTGCCCCCGTCGGTTTCCAGTTTTAAAATCACCTCTGACCTCCTTCCCTTACTCTTTTTCCTGCCCATTGGGGGGTCACTCTAGACCAGGATGGCCAACTTCAGTTCTCAAGGTCCACCAACAGGTCAGGTTTTCAGAATATACCTGCTTCAGCACAGGGGGTGCAGTTCTCAACTGAGCCTTTGAGTGAGCCACCTGTGCTGAAGCAGGGATATCCTGAAAATCTGACCTGTTGGGGGGGTGAGGGGGCTTGAGGACTGGAGTTGAGCACGCTTGACTTATACAATGGCTGGGCTCAAGACTCTCATTGACTACTTGCCTGTCCTTGAAGAAACGTCTGAATCCAAAGGCCACCAGCTTCAGCACAGCTTCCAGTACAAATACAGTGGTAAACATGTAGTTACAGTACTTCAAGGCCACTTCAAGAGACTATGGAAAAGAGCAGCGTTGGACATGGTAAACAGAAGCATCTCCATTCCCCAGTGTTATAGTAGGTTACGTTTGGTGAATAGCTGTACACGTGTAATTACAGTTTATTAACACACAAGCTGAAAAGCGTGAGAACTATGCAGGTAACAGCAACCATTTCTAGGATGGCTCTATTTCCCCCTAATATTTGCACTCCCCAAATCTGCTACAGTAGGTAAGGGGTTGTATAAACCTCTTGTAATATAACAAAAAGGCAAAAAGCCTCAGTGCTACATCCAATAGGATGTCAAATTATATTAAATTATAATTAAATGATATCGTTAACCACGTATCTGTTTTTTTCTCATAAGTGAGGGTTATTTAGTTACATTCTTTGGCCAAAGCATTTTAAGCCTGCAAACCCCGCCACGGTATCCCCTCTTCTGCAAGTCCTAACACCTGTGACTGAGCAGTCTATTAAGAGAGTTCTCCCTCCGTGAGAGAGATTGGGAGAGCTGTTTGCGGGTGCAATAGTGTTAGGACTTGCAGAAGACTGGATACCATGGCGGGGTTTGCTAACTTAAAATGCTTTGGCCAAAGAATTGAACTAAATGACTCTCACTTATTAAGAAAATCAGATAGGTATTTAACTATATCATTTGTCCTATTAGGGCTGTTCTATACAGCATGCAGCCGTGCCGCATGCTTTTCATGTATATAGAGCCGGGAGCTGCAGGTTAGTGTATATGTGTGTGTGTATGTGTGAGTATATGTGTGTGTATATTTGTGTGTATGGGTTGTGTGAGTGAAAGTAAGTCCTAGATAGATTTTTTAAAGAAAAAAAAAAAGTTTAATAAATATATATTTTTTTGTTTTACAATCATTGACACACACACACATCCATACAAACACACATCCACGCATACATACACACATACACACACACACACACACACATCCATACAAACACACATCCACGCATACATACACACATACACACACACACACACATCCATACAAACACACATCCACGCATACATACACACATACACACACACACACATCCATACAAACACACATCCACGCATACATACACACATACATACATACACACACACACACACACACACACACACACACACACACACACACACACACACACACACACACACATACACACACACACACACACACATACATTTGAGCGCAGGTAGCGGCGCGAAAAGATGAATTTCTTCATCTTCGCCGCTGTCTGTCGGCTCCCCTCTCCCTGCTGTGCGCGCGCGGCCCTTGTATAGAAAGGCTGAATAACGTCAGCCAACTGAAATTCCGCGCGCGCACACGGCACTATAGAACGTGCCTAAGATGTAGCATTGGGGCTTTTTGTCTTGTGTTGTATATATTGGGTCACAATTCAGAGGGTTTGGGTTGTGAGCTTGCAGAGAAAGTGTGTGGTTGTATAAACCTCCCTGATGAGCAATAGGCACCAGAAGTAAGAAATGTATTGAACACATCTTCTTAAATATATGACACAACCAAGTAGCATTGCACAAAACCCGCATTTTCTTTAAGTCAACACATGTGCCTCTCACCAGTGGGTAATGGTGCAAAAGCCAATAAACTAATCAGTAAACCTAGTTAGACAATACAGTACATAATTATATCAAGTTTGGACTTGGTGGTTATACAAAGAAACAATAGTGTGTGGTTATACAAAGAAACAATAGTGTGTGTTAAAACACCGAACCTTTAGACTCACCCTTGGCTGACTGTAGTGCTCCAAGGACATTGTGACAACATTAAGGCAGATGATGATCGTAATGAAAATATCCAGGTAGTGGCTGGTGCAGACGGTATGGGTTAGGAGACGTGCGGGGCAGTAGGTGGCATAGTACGGCAAGCGCTGAGCTTCTGTGCGCGGAGAACAGAGAGAGACATTAAAGGAGAATAAGACAAAGACATGGCAGAGAGAACAAGATGAACGAGGAGAGATAAGTGGAATGTGTCAAGAAAAGATCGAGCCGATACGGTCGGAAAGAAAGATAGATGCAGGCAACTGGGGGAATAAAAATGTCAGGAATGCAACTAAGAAAAAGAGAGAGATAGAAATGCAGAAATAACATAGAGGCAAGAGGGTAAGTGATTCACAGCCAGGGCTCACAAATATAAATAATCGTATCAATAGGAAGTTCACAAGAAGTTAAAGACAGACAAAAGCACAAGCATTCAGGCTTATATTTACTAAACAGTGCTATTCCAGGTGACACCTGCAACTGGAATGCACATTAAAACCCAGACGGGGCCTTCAGGTGCCCTCCGTGCTGGAAGAGTTCTTACAGAATAGCACCCCTTAGTATATATGGGCCTCAATGTTGGAAAGATGTAGGAGTTACAGCTCAACCCCCTTATAACGCTGTGCTTGGGGTCCAAAGAATCACATCGCGTTATAAGCGGATCGCATTAGAAATGTATGCATTGTACAATAAAATATTTAAGATACCAATAATCGTGTTGTAAAGTATTCATAAATACGAAAATTGGGAGCCACGCTTGCATCGCGTTATAAGCGGATTCGCGTTGTAACGGATCGCTGTATCATGTTAAATACTAAGAAACCATATTAAACAATGCAGCTGAGTGAATCTGAAATGAGTATGATAGTCACAAGAAGAAAATGGGAAATGATAAAGCTGACTGGTTAAGCGTAATTCAGAAATGGAATAAAACAATAATACACAGTGCAGATCAATGCACACATTTTGTACACGAGTACACATGACATCCCATACTTCTTCCTTTTCCATCTTTCTTCTCTCCCCCTTTATCTCTGTTAGATTTCATGTCCCTCACTACCTTTGGCTGTGGTGGTTTTTCAGGCGTTTACGAGATGTTCACTAATAAAAATGGATTGGGTTCAAAGTTACAAATGCCGACTTCCATTGGAGATGAGGAGGACGTAATATAATGAGATATTTCTAACTGTGTAATATATTGTGATGTCTCTAAAACTTGGCCAAGTAAGAGGTGGGATAAACCTCTCTAACAAGCTGTAATAGAAAACGTAACACATTTTTTATATATGACGTAACTGAGATCAACAATAATGTAGCGTGTCAATAAACTCTTTCTTTGCCTTGATACATAAACCCCTTTGAAGAGTTGTATTTGTTGAAAAGTTGCTTCAATCTGCACGGAGGATGAAGTCACTTTCGCACTGTTCTAAAATTGAATGGGCATGATTGATTATGGACACTAATAGTGGCACTGAAGGTAGGAGGAAGAAGATAAGAAGAAGTTATAGGGCCTACGAACCGACCAAACACTTAGGCTTTGTCTTACTCCTTCGTTTTTTTTCCAAGCGCCTGAGGCGTTTCTCCTCCCTTCTGCGGGCTTCCTCTGCCTCCTGGTGCTGACGGCACTTGTGGAAGTTTTCTACCACAACCCCCACAAACATGTTTAGCACAAAGAAACTGACAATGAGCAGGAAGGAGATGAAGTACAGCAACATCCAAGGGTTGTGATTGGTCACTGGCTGGAAAAAGAAAAAACACAGGCTTCGATATATAGACAGGTGGAGACATAAGTTATGGACCATACCAAAAGTTCTGGGGATCTTACTTTTGGGAATGTAATGTACATCTCATTGCATACATAAGACACTGGGTTCTGGAGACAAGGTCCGTGTCCGACACTTGCATTATTCCATCTCTCCAACTAGATCAACTTTCTACATGTGTTAAGAGCTCGATAACCCTGAGCATCCTTTTACATGCAAAATTGTTTCTGCTTTAGAGTCCATCAGTCTTTGCGGATCAACTGAACTATCTTAACAGCTTGTTACAGTATATACTCACATCACACTGACTAGTAGATGAAGTTAATCCCTTTAGAGGACAATCGATGAATGCATACAATTTAACTAAACTTTCCTACTAAGGGGGTTATTCTATATCCACCAAAGCGGGCGGTTGGGCCATTTTCGGCCAAAATTACTCAATTTCAGTCAATCGGCCCAATCTGCCACTCCAGCAGATATAGACTAAGCCATTAATTGTACAGGTGAGTGCTATATTATAATATATTATTAATAAGAAAAGTGGTATCCTGCTGTCACAAGAGTCTTTACCTGTTGGTCCACAGCCACCGCATCCAGTCCATTGTACATTATATTGACCCATCCATCTTTTGATGCCAGAACAAAAAGTGACATTAGGGCCTAAAATGGAAGCAAATCACAAAATTCTTATAATTGGACCTCATGTGATGTTCATCAGTAACATAAATCCTTCTGACATGGTTAAGGAACGGTTAGTCATTACCTGCCCCAAGTTATCAAAGTTGTACTTATTGTGCACCCATTTATAATTGGCCGTCTCACAGTCTGACTTGTTGGTGACATTCCGAACATCTACACCAAGGCAGTAGAAGAATTTACCCTTAAAGAGCTGCAGTGAATAAGAAGGAAAACAAGAGGTGGCCTTATTAAATGACACAAGGGGTGGGATGAATAAAGTAAAATAAATGTCATATTTTTATCTATATACAGTATATATATAATAGCAGTCACAGAAAAGCCCATAAAGAGAACCAATTACTTTATGGGTCTTTAGTATAAAATAGAGTCATAGCGGCCTATTGTATATACTCAGAAGTGGCTAAGTGCCGCTAAATCTATATAAACGTTATTGGAAAAATTTTTGAGTGAAGAGGCACCTAAAAAAAGCTGAAAAAACTGCCAAAGCTGCCTCTTCGGAGTATATAGAGTATGGCCCATACGGAAAGACATAAAAGAGCCTTCCAGCTAACTGATATCCGGGCTTAAGTCCTCCTACAATTTCCTGCTGCAACTCCTTTAATTGGCTGAGTTGTTAAACAAATTTGGAATGTACACACATCTGAAACTTGTGTAAGTAATGAAAGCCATGAAAGTTAGTACCTGTACTCCGAGGATTCCAAAGATTATAAAGAAGGCACAGCAGATAAGAACTATATTTCCAATTGGTTTTAGAGAAGATATCAGCGTCTCTACCACCAGTTTCAGTCCAGGAGCTCGGCTGATTACCCTGATTGGAGAGAACACATAGGTCATCAAGAACCAGGACAAGACGTTCACCTAAGGATGAGCTTTATCAATGACACCTAGCTGAAGGCTATGTAACTGCAGGTTAGTAAATGAGACTGCACCCCAGATGTCTACTAGTACACCTTCCATGCTGGAAGACACCTTCAAGTCAATAGGCTATAAAATGAAGGGACATATTTAGTAAGCAGTGCCACTACACAATACATCTTCCAGCATATCTTAGTATATATGTTCCGTTTACGGCCCATTCAAGCAATGGTGTCTTTTGACATAGAAGGTGTCTTATGAAGTAACACAACTGAATAAATATGGCCCTTTGTGGTATGGCCCATTCACTTGAATAGTGTCGTAAGGTGCCTTTCAGCATGGAAGGTGTCTTATTCAGTAGCACATCTTAGTAAATAGCCCCCTTAATGTAGCGCTCAGTTACAAAGATTGGCAGAATAGTTATGCAACCAGTGATATTGGGCTAATCATTGCCTGCCTTATAAAACAAGGCACTTTAAGGGTTTCAGCACCATGGAGAGGGTTTATGCATTCGGGTTGGGGATGTACGGTAGAGTAGGAAAGATGAACCCTTCTTAATGTCACCTGAGCGGTCGTAAGGTTCGTAGAAGCCGAAGTACCCTTAGGACACCCAGAATCTTTGCTCCACCAGCTGACGCCACAGATACAACTATATCAATGAGCGATACTAAGACGAGGAACCCATCTAATATATTCCAGCTGCTGCGGAGGTAAGCTTGATCTCCAAAGTAAAGGCCCAGGGAGACCACCTACAGAAAGTGAAGACTTGAGATGCAGTGTATTGAAGCATAAGTGGACAGATGAGTAACAGGGCATTGCTATGGATAAAGGTTAAGTATGATACATTAATGCAGGGATGGACAACTCTAGATTTCAAGGGCCACCAACAAGTCAGGTTTTAAGGATATTCCTGCTTCAGCACAGGTGGCTCAGTCAATGACTGAGCCACTGATTGAACCACCTGTGCTGAAGCAGTGATACCCTTAAAACCTGACCTGTTGGTGGCCCTTGAGGACTGGAGTTGTCTACCCCTGGGTTATTAATAGTATGAGTAGCAAGGAAATCAGCGAGATTCAATTCACCAAATGCTCTATCAAATACAAATCAAATGTCATACCTTCAAGGTCATTTCAGCTACAAATATTGCAGTAAATATATAATTAGATACGCTCAGGAACACCCTTTCCTGAAAACAAACAACGAAAGAAAAAGAGAAAAAGTCAGGAGTGACAGGCTAAAGGCAAGTCAGAAATAATTACAGAAAAATGATCCAGGAAAGGCCACGAGGATATTTGAATTATATCACTGATTGAGCCACCTGTGCTGAAGCAGGGACTGATTGAGCCACCTGTGCTGAAGCAGGAATATCCTGAAAACCTGACTTGTTGGTGGCCCTTGAGGACCGGAGTTGGCCATCCGTGGATTAAACTATTTGAAATGAATGAGTGTGCCTACTTTAGCTATATATATGGACACAAATCCATAAGCTGCTTCTTGTGGTCTCTCATACCAGTGCAGTTTAAGCTTCACACTCATTGGCCTCTGCACCTCTGCAGCTGGCAGACTTACTTAAAAACCAACTGATATCAAAACAGACAACCATAGGGAGTCATGCAGAATACAAGCAAGACACTGAAGTGGGAAGGTCAGTCTCACCGTACTCTTCTGCTCAATCTGCGGCCTCTCCAGGGCGATGGTAATGCAGTTGAGGAAGATGAAAGCAAGGACCACATAGTCGAAAAGCTTGTGTGCAATTATTGTCTGGCACATGATGCGGAACCTGCATGAAACCAAATCAATCTTCATTCTGAACCGAAGGCGTGGGAGCCTCCTTTGCATGCAGTGTAGCAAAGGTATTTGTTTCCCTGCTACTACATGACTATTGCCTTTGTTACCAGTGTGTATTAAAAAAAAAATCAAATAACAGATAGGATCTGAGCAAAACAGATAAGGGCTGTGTATTTGCTGGCTGTAAACCCATGTTGAGGTTTTAATTATATTGGATTCTCTTCCGGTTTATATTCAGCAGTACTTCAGTCATTAAAACCAGCTGACCCAATGTTGCATTGAATATACTGTTTGTTACACAGTGGATGAGGTTGAAAAAAGACATATGTCCATCAAGTTCAACCTATGCTAAATTTAGACAACAGATACTTTATCCTATATCTATACTTACTTATTGATACACAGGAAGGCACACACAAACCCCAGTGTCATATCATCCAATGATATCTCATAAGGGGAAAAATAAATTCCTTCCCGACTCCAAGATTTGGCAATCGGATTAATCCCTGGATCAGCATCCTTCCCATGTATACTTATTTGGTATATCCCTGTATACCTTTCCTATCGAAAAATATGTGATTTCAGATTGTATGATATGCGAACTTGCTCTAGAACAGGGGTGCCCAAGACCCCCCAACAGGTCAAAGAATGTGCCACTGATTGGGTCACCTGTGCTGCAGCAGGGATATCCTGAAAACCTGACCACTTGGTGGCCCTTGAGGACTGAAGTTGGCCCAGCATACCGTCATGTTAGAGCCTGTGTATAGAGTACTTGCAACTGAATTGAGCTCTAAAGAAATATACCAAGTGTGTACATTTCCCCGGCATTAAACACAGTTGTCTCTGCAAAGAAGGAACCACCTCTTACATTTCCATGTCAGTTAACGAGCCACACAGAGTGGCAGACGAGCAAAATCTTGATGTCCCTCAAGTGTTTTCAACCCCTGGATGGCAGGAAAAAACTTCTGTGTTTAATTAGACCAACACTTTGGGGAGTCGAAATGAATTACTGAGTTAAACAGAAGTCACATCATTTCAGAAAATGACTTCAGAACCACAATGGTTTGTTGATGCAAGGCAATCTTGTTGTTCAACTAAGAGGGGCCTTGATCCTCTGTCTACTCGTTCAGTTTACTTTGCATGTGTGCTGCTATACTGTATCTGCATTAGCTTGTATTGTGGGGTATGTTAATAGTAGGAGTAATTCTGCAGTTCATTTCCCCCCTTTTTTTCTTAGCCCCAATGACAAATTCTGCAGGACCTGAGGGTAGGGTTTGCCAGGTGGGTTCTCCAAAAATACTTGACACAGTGGTGAAAGGTGCAACACAAGACACACAAACAAACCCCTTTCACTGCTCCATGCTGTTTCCTCCTCTCCTTGGCCCCACCCTGAGGCTTCTGACACCTTCTGCTAATTGGCTGCATTACCCAGCAGCCAATCAGAATAGAGGAAGCTGCCCTGCCCCTAGCAAAAGCCCTGCTCTCTCCCTGCTCAGGGAAATACTGCGGCCCCCCTAGCCGGCCAGGTCACTATGTTCAGAGAAGTAATACCGGTATACACATACACGCCCAGAGAGGGAATACCGGTATACACATACACGCCCAGAGAGGTAATACCGGTATACACATACACGCCCAGAAAGGTAATACCGGTATACACATACACGCCCAGAGAGGGAATACCGGTATACACATACACGCCCAGAGAGGTAATACCGGTATACACATACACGCCCAGAGAGGGAATACCGGTATACACATACACGCCCAGAGAGGGAATACTGGTATACACACAAACACGTCCAGAGAGGTAATACCGGTATACACATACACGCCCAGAGAGGGAATACCGGTATACACATACACGCCCAGAGAGGTAATACCGGTATACACATACACGCCCAGAGAGGGAATACCGGTATACACATACACGCCCAGAGAGGTAATACCGGTATACACATACTGCACCGACACACTTTATTCGAGCAAATACCCAGTATGTACCTGGCAGATACCTGGAATGTACCGCTCCTCACCTCTGACAAGCCCCGTTGCGTTTGCCTTCCCAGCCTGGGTTCATGCCTGGCTGACGGGCGGCTGATCTGTTAAATGATAATGATTAGGATTTAATAGGCTGCAATGCTTCGCGTGTCTACCAGATGGCATAAATTCATGAATTGTAATGCAGTATATATATATATACTGTGCAGTATTGCAGCCAGCGGGAATAAAATGCTTCAATCCCTGCCTGAAAATACCTCAATGCACTCGGGCAGAAAACAGTCACAAACCTCAATACACCCGGGTATACCCGAATTCGTGGGACTAGCCGAGCTCGAATAAAGTGTGTCGCCAGTGTACACACCCAGAGAGGTAATACCGGTATACACATACACGCCCAGAGAGGTAATACCGGTATACACATACACGCCCAGAGAGGTAATACCGGTATACACATACACACCCAGAGAGGTAATACCGGTATACACATACACGCCCAGAGAGGTAATACCGGTATACACATACACGCTCAGAGAGGTAATACCGGTATACACATACACGCCCAGAGAGGGAATACCGGTATACACATACACGCTCAGAGAGGTAATACCGGTATACACATACACGCCCAGAGAGGGAATACCGGTATACACATACACGCTCAGAGAGGTAATACCGGTATACACATACACGCCCAGAGAGGGAATACCGGTATACACATACACGCCCAGAGAGGGAATACCGGTATACACATACACGCCCAGAGAGGTAATACCGGTATACACATACACGCCCAGAGAGGGAATACCGGTATACACATACACGCTCAGAGAGGTAATACCGGTATACACATACATGCCCAGAGAGGGAATACCGGTATACACATACACGCCCAGAGAGGGAATACCGGTATACACATACACGCCCAGAGAGGTAATACCGGTATACACATACATACCCAGAGAGGTAATACCGGTATACACATACACACCCAGAGAGGTAATACCGGTATACACATACACGTCCAGAGAGGTAATACCAGTATACACATACACGCCCAGAGAGGTAATACCGGTATACACATACACGTCCAGAGAGGTAATACCAGTATACACATACACGCCCAGAGAGATAATACCGGTATACACATACACGCCCAGAGAGGTAATACCAGCATACACATACACGCCCAGAGAGGTAATACCGGTATACACATACACGCCCAGAGAGGTAATACCGGTATACACATTAACACGCCCAGAGAGGTAATACCGGTATACACATACACGCCCAGAGAGATAATACCGGTATACACATACACGCCTAGAGAGGGAATACCGGTATACACATACACGCCCAGAGAGGTAATACCGGTATACACATACACGCCCAGAGAGGTAATACCGGTATACACAGACACGCCCAGAGAGGTAATACCGGTATACACATACACGCCCAGAGAGGTAATACCGGTATACACATACACGCCCAGAGAGATAATACCGGTATATACATACACGCCCAGAGAGGTAATACCGGTATTCACATACACGCCCAGAGAGGTAATACCGGTATACACATACACGCCCAGAGAGGTAATACCGGTATACACATACACGCCCAGAGAACTAATACCGGTATACACATACACGCCCAGAGAGGTAATACCGGTATACACATACACGCCCAGAGAGGTAATACCGGTATACACATACACGCCCAGTATTACCTCTCATTTTTTACTGGACAGGGTGTCCAAATACTGGACAGTCCTGTATTTAGTCAGTTCAATACTGGACACCTGGCAACCCTAAGCTGGGGGTAATACTATACAAATTTCTTTCCTATGGGCTACTGCAAGGGTGCTCAACTCCAGTCCTCAAGCCCTTCCAACAGATCAGGTTTTCAGGATATCCCAGCTTCAGCACAGGTCGCCCAATCTGTCCCTGCTTCAGCACAGGTGGCTCGATCAGTCCTTGCTTCAGCACAGGTGGCTTAATCAGAGGCTCAGTATTTCACTGAGCCTCTGACTTAGCCACCTGTGTTGAAGCTTAAAAATCCTGAAAACCTGACCTTTTGGGGGGGGGGGGGGGCTTGAGGACTGGAGGTGAGCCCCCTGGGCTACTGAACACTCATTTCCGTATCCATGTAGCATACACATGTTGGTTTTATGGCATGTTATATGATTTGTTACTATTCTGAGATGTAGTAGAATAGCAGTATTATTTATCTCTCTATACAATGTAACACTGTCTCATGATTACAGATTACAAGTCATACTAAAATGAACAAAGTTTTTTACCTGTTTTGAGGCGAGAAAAGAAATATAGACCAGTCCTCGCGTATTTCACACCAGTCTGGCCGATATACCTCGATCATTTTTCTGATCCGGAAACACAGACTCTGCAGAGAAGAGGAATGACATGTTACTTTGCCTGACATCTCCCGCCTGGCTTCCAGTTCCAGCATCATGCACTTACACATCACAATGCATCAAACACCGTCACAATTCTGCATTCTGTCATTGTCTTTTGGAAACCATTCTCTGTATTTATCTTGCTATGTAAACTGGTACAATGCCGGAAAAAGATTACTCTAGTTTCCACTGTCTTCAATTTCATTTATGTAAATACATGGCAATGATCCCTAAACGTAACAATTTCATGCTGATTAGTCAATTCACTAATATTTCCTGCTTAACAAAAGTTTATACAAATCATATCATCATTTTGTGTTGATCAAAACTCGTAATTATTTTATTACATGGGATTGGGGAAGCTAAAATACTTTTGCAAATGGAGAAGGCATCAAAACTGGGTCATGTTTGCATAATGGCTAATTTTAATTATCCAGGCATAGACTTGGGCAATGAGATTAGCATTACAACAAAAGGAAACAGGTTTTTGGGAGTGCTTAAAGACAATTAAATGATCCAAATGATTGAGGAACCAAACAAGAAAGGGGCAATACTGGATTTGGTCATATCAAACAATGTAGAGGTAATAGCAAATATTGAAGTCCTGGAACATTTGGGTAACAGTGATCATAACATGGTCTCACTTGAAATAAATTATCAAAAAAAAACAGATTACTTGGGTTCAAAAAAGACCTTAAACTTTAGAAAGGCAGATTTTAATAAACTGAGGTCTAATCTAGTAGTAATACAATGGGATGATGTTTTTGCAGGGAAAAATGTAGAAGATAAATGGGCAGTCTTTAAAACATTGTTAGAAAAGCACATTTATCAGTGTATACCCTTGGGTAATAAGTATAAAAGAAATAAATCAAAACCAAGGTGGCTAAATAAACAGGTAGGGGAGGAAATGGACAAGAAGAGGAAGACGTTTAGATTCTTTAAGTCAGAAGGGACAGAGACATTGTAACAGATTTATAAGTAATGTAACAAAAATTGCAAAAGGGCAATCAAATTAGCAAAAATGGATAATGAAAAAAGGATTGCAATAGAAAGTAAGATCAACCCTAAAAAGTTCTTTAAGTACCTTAATACCAAAAAAATGAGAACGGAAAATATAGGACCCTTTCAGTATGAGATGGGCAGGCAGATTATTGGAGATAAGGAAAAAGCAGAGGTATTAAACAAATTCTTTGCCTCTGTGTTTACCAGGGAAAAATCAATTTCAATAGTAGTGCCAAAGGAGGAAGCTACAACCTCCATATTAATGAACAATTGGTTAACTGAGGGAAAAGTTCATAGGCGGCTTGAAAAAATTAAATAAGGCACCTGGCCCCGATGGCATACATCCAAGAGTTCTTAAGCAGTTAAGTTCAGTAATAGCCAAACCATTATATTTAATATTCAAGGACTCCATTTCCACAGGCTCAGTACAACAAGATTGGCGTAAAGCAGATGTGGTGCCTATTTTTAAAAAGGGAGCTAGATCACAACCGGGGAATTACAGACCTGTAAGACTGACTTCAATAGTGGGGAAACTACTTGAAGGTTTAATACGGGATAATATTCAGGAATACCTAATGGAAAACAAAATTATTAGTAATAGTCAGCATGGATTTATGAAGGATAGATCTTGCCAAACTAACCTTATTTGTTTCTTTGAGGAGGTAAGTAGGAATTTAAACCAGGGTAATGCAGTTGATGTGGTCTACTTAGATTTTGCAAAGGCTTTTGATACGGTTTCACACAAGAGGTTGGTGTACAAAATAAAGCAAATTGGACTCAGTAAAAATATATGCACCTGGATTGAAAACTGGTTGAAGGACAGACAACAGAGGGTTGTCAAAAATTAAATTTTTTCAGGTTGGACTTAGGTTGTGAGTGGAGTACCTCAGGGATCGGTTCTGGGACCCCTGCTTTATACCTTGTTTATTAATGACCTTGAGGTTGGCATCGAGAGCAAAGTCTCCATCTTTGCCGATACAAAATTGTGTAAGGTAATAGAATCAGAGCAGGATGTAATTTCTCTCCAGAAGGAATTGGAGAGACTGGGAACTTGGGCAGGTAAATGGCAGATGAGGTTTAATACAGATAAATGAAAGGTTATGCATTTGGGAAGCAAGAAAAAACATGCAACTTACAAATTAAATGGGGATAAATTGGGGGAATCCTGGATAGAGAAGGATTTAGGAGTGCTGGTAGACACCAAGCTTAGCAATAGTGCCCAAAGTCATGCAGTAGCTGCAAAGACAAACAAGATCTTATCTTGCATTAAACGGGCAATGGATGGAAGGGAAGTAAATATAATTATTCCCCTTTACAAAGCATTAGTAAGACCACACCTTAAATATGGAATACAATTTTGGGCACCACTGCTTAGAAAATACATTATGGAACTAGAGAGAGTGCAGAGAAGAGCCACCAAATGAATAAAGGGGATGGCCAATCTAACTTATGAGGAGAGGCTAGCTAAATTAGATTTATTTACATTAGAAAAGAGGTATCTAAGAGGGGATATGATAACTATATACAAATATATTCGGGGACAGTTCAAAGAGCTTTCAAAAGAACTATTCATCCCAAGGGCAGTACAAAGGATTCGGGTCATCCCTTAAAGTTGGAGGAAAGGAGATTTCATCAGCAACAAAGGAAAGGGTTCTTTACAGTAAGGGCAGTTAAAATGTGGAATTCATTACCCATGGAGACTGTGATGGCAGATACAATAGATTTGTCAAAAACAGGTTGGACATCTTTTTAGAAAGGAAAGGTATACAGGGATCCCAGGACATACTTGAAAACGAGAGGTAACTCTCAATGTATTACTTTCTGGTAAAATATTTTATAAATAAATAAATATACCAAATAAGTATACATGGGAAGGATGTTGATCCAGGGATTAATCTGATTGCCAATTCTTGGAGTCAGGAAGGAATTTATTTTTCCCCTGATGAGATATCATTAGATAATGTATCATTGGGTTTTTGTGTTTGCCTTTCTCTGGATCAATAAGTAAGTATAGATATAGGATAAAGTATCTGTCGTCTAAATTTAGCATAGGTTGAACTTGATGGACACATGTCTTTTTCAACCTCATCTACTATGTAACTATATATTTGCTCACATTACTAGTGTCTATGCCAGGAGTTAGCAACTGAAGTCCTCAAGGGCCACCACAGGATTTCAGGATACCCCTGCTTCAGCACAGGTGGCTCAATCAGTGGCTCAGTATTTCACTGCACTACCTGTGGTAAAGCAGAAATATCCTTCAAATCTGACATGTTGGCCCTTGAGGACTGGAGTTTCCCACCTATGGTAGCTATGCTGTCCCTACCTAATCCAGACTGAATATATATGGTAAAGCAAGGGGGGGGGGGGTGATCTCTGCAGAGAGAAAAACAACTGAATGCTAATATTTTTCAAATAGCTTATGTACTAATCATAATTATAAGCAATAGGTGTGTTATAACATTACCGATACGTGATAGCATTTATTCAGAAAGTCCTAACATGAATACTCTGGAGCTCACTACTCACATAATCAATTTCCTCTTCTTCTTCCTCCTTATCTTTGCGGTTGTTCATCTTGGGAAAGACCTCTTTTATGATTGGTGGAGTTTTCCCGGTGGACTCCAGATACTCCCCCGCTGTTGAGCTTCCTTTGCAAGGTGCCTTATGGTTGGCCTGAAGTCCCGGCTGGTCTGGAATATCCGAAGGCCCCTTATTGTCCAGAGACATCGCTCTTCTGTGTTGTAGGCTGGACGCTCGCCTCGAATAACCTCTGTCTCTCTGGTCCTCTCCTCGAGAAAGTAACGATTCACGTTCGGCCATAAGCGGTCTTGGCTTTATACTGGGACGACGCCCTAAGCTGTTCCAACTGGACCTGCGGCTGCCCCATGCACTACTGCGTCCCCAATACGATGCTCGAGACCCTGTCTGTTAAACATAATGTTGCTGTATTAGTTATACGCCTTCTACGCTCATTATACACTGGCGACACACTTTATTCGAGCTTGGCTAGTCCCACGAATTCGGGTATACCCGGGTGTATTGAGGTTTGTGACTGTTTTCTGCCCGAGTACATTGAGTTATTTTCCAAGCAGGGATTGAAGCATTTTATTCCCGCTGGCTGCAATACTGCACAGTATATATATATAAACTGCATTACAATTCATGAATTTATGCCATCTGGTAGACACGCGAAGCATTGCAGCCTATTAAATCCTAATCATTATCATTTAACAGATCAGCCGCCCATCAGCCAGGCATGAACCCAGGCTGGGAAGGCAAATGCAACGGGGCTTGTCAGAGGTTAGGAGTGGCGCATTCCAGGTATCTGCCAGGTACATACCGGGTATTTGCTCGAATAAAGTGTGTCGGTGCAGTACCATACCTACGTGACTCAGTGTCCCATGCTGTGTATGTACTCCCCTATTACTTCATCTATTCTGACCTTGTGTTGCTTCATTGTCCATTCTCTACTTATCGAGCTCAGAAAAGGCACCACATCTCTACGTGCTAAAAAGTAGCCTCTGCTATTTCTGTACTAACTTGCTTTAAAATTACAGCTCATCTCAAACATCGACATCATGGCCAAGACCTCTGTAAATAAGACCATATTGTTGCTGACCTTTCACAGTTATTGTGACAATGCCCTTGACTGCAGACGGGTAGCTCCGCATGTAGTCATTCTTAGACTCACCTGTGACCTCTGATCATAGTTCATCCTCCCCAATGACATGACGCTACTTTTCCTGCAGCCAACAGCTACCAGGACTTGTTCCCTTTGGAGTGAGTTTCTTGACGTGTTCATTACTCCAGTAGAGATTTGCTGGCTTGGAATCGGGGCGTTGTCAAGATGTCCATTTGGGGTCATTGGAACGGCACAAAGCTTGGGATCTAAGCACATTGAAGGATGTGTACATGTAACTTTCCAAGTGTGGACACAAAATGTTCTCTTTCTACCATTCTATGTGAACAGAAATGTGTCATTATCGTGCATAGCTTTCATAAAGGAGTTACTAATTGTCTCATCCAGCAGCATATCATTTTCTAATGCATCATCGTGCACTATTATACATACCCTTATCCTCTTCCCTTTACAATTTTAGTTTTAACCCTAACCCTCTCCTTTTCTTTCCCATGTGTAATTCATCAAGGAACAATCAAAATCCAGAATTGCTTTAATTTTTTAATTTACTTAAAAAACAGCTCTTTAAAAAAAAAAAAAAAAAACAATACAAGCGGACGATTTTTTTTGCACATTTTTAAATTTGTTTAGATAGGATTCAAGCGGGGGATCAGCAGGGGACATCAGTCTCAAGAGCTGAACACCATTAATTTCAGCTCCCCGGACCCCCTGCTTCTAGAGATACAAACCTCCAAAGGGGGTGCTGGTATTTCTCTGCTTTTTAAAGCTCCAGCATTACGTAGGCCAATAGAAAGCCGCACCAGATTATGTCACGGCTTCCTATTGGCCGTCTGGGCGTGATCCTTGCTAGCCGAGGGGAGAGGCTACTGGCGCCCCCAAGGAGGTAAGTATCTCCAGAAGCAGGGGGTCCTCGGAGCTAAAATGAACAGGGTTCAGCTCCGGAGACCCCCTGCTCCAGTCCCATGTTAAAAAATAAAAACATTTTATTTAAAAAAATCACCCGCCTCTTGAAAAGTAGCATCATGTAACCCTTCCATCTTTTAATATCTTTAATATATTTAAAAGTAACAGAGAATGGTCTTTCCAGTGAATTAAACACAACCTACAGGAGGAGCCATTTTCCCTCCAATGAGCTTCAAGATCTGTAAATAATTGCTTCATTTTGCAAATGTTTTCTAAAGAAAAATCTCCCGAGGATTATTTGCAAAACGGAACAAACAGAAATGTGAAGAATTTCATTTGTAGGATTACGGTGCTATAAGGTCTTGGAAACTTTGCTAAGTCTTTGAAAGAACCTTAGTAACACTTCTTCTTGCAGATGGTGTCTCTCCCTAGCAGATGGCTTATCTTTACAGAGTGTTGTATTGGAAGCAAGTTTTAAACGCCAGCCTCCTCCTCCTCTAATAGCATTCCCATCCCCTGGGCAAGGTGTACAGCAACAAAACAGCCGAGGTGTCTGGTGCAGGAGCAGGTAGCTAGGGACCCAAATGCTATGTGCCATGTTTTTGTGATCGTACCAACATGAGAATTGTACAATGATAATGCACATCTCAAGTCCTCAGAAATGTATTTTGCAGACGACTTAATAAAATAACTGCAAAAAAAATACTGTTCTACAGTACTATTAAAGAGGCAATCCAAGACGCACTTTAACATATTTTTATTATCTTTTTGGTTTTATTATATACAGCATTTGATTACCTTTATTGAAAACTAATTACCTAAGCTGCCGATCGATTGTTCTCCCGTGTTCGACCACGATCCTGCTTCCCAGGGCTCATGTAATATCCGCCTTCCAGTTTCAAATCAATCCTTCAATCAGTGTAACTCAGCAGCTACAATGTATCCTTATATTACTAAGGTAACATTGTCTATTGTTACAGTTTGCAGCTCAAACTGCTGGGAATATTATCAACAAATTACCACAAACAGAAAAGTGTTACAATGATCTTGCACTGCTGGGGAGGTGTGCTAAAACACAACTAATTAAAAATGGCATTAAGAGTTGAATGCTAAAAAAAATTGCAGTGCGTTATCTAATAGTACAGAACTGATTTATTTAAAAACACGTGGGATATTGCTTGGATTGCCTCTTTAAGGCTGCTACAGCTCAGAAATGTTGTGTGCTATTCATGCACTGGGCTCAATGCATCATGAAGTATGTGTGTGCTGACACAGTTTGTGTAAAATAATTCGCATTTTTTCCCTGTCTGTTTATGACGTGTATTTCTCCGGGTTTAGAATTTGACATAAGCTGCGCTAAAATTTTGTGGTAAAAAAAAGACTTGCGCCACCATTAAGGTGGCACGGAAAGCCATCAAGAAACGTTTTGCAAATGTAGCCCCACCCTCACTCCTCCACCGTGCTCCATCAATCCCTCTGTCGTTGCAAGGTTAATACGTAGACGATGTATGTGGCAGGTATATTGTAGTGTGGGTTTCCAAAAAATAATGACTTTGCGCCAAAATTTGCCCTTTGATACCCAGGGGTAGATCTATAGAAAGCTGTTAAATAATTATTGATCTGCTAAATTGGGTTAACAGTACGCTAAGTCATAACGGATATCCCCAAAGATTTTTAGCATTACAATGTCCTCGAGTTGACTTAAAAAAATAACGGGTCGCTAACTTGTACTTGCCGTCTGGCTGACTCATATTTAAATCATATGGTAATGAGCAGTTTACCTAACAACGGAGATCCTCAGACCTCCGTTCATGTGAGCGAATGGGAATAATTCCACAATATTTAGAACCTTCCCAAAGCTGCAGTTACTCTTATCCAGACCCTGAGGTCTTATTTCTGGGCATAGCCTAAAAGCAATGTAATGAGTATAGGACCTTTATTACAAAAAGTTACATGGGTCATACAAAGATATATATATTAGGGATCATATAAATGTCTCAAACACATCATAAACCAGTATGGTTTTTAGTGATTAAAGTGATATGTTTGTGTGATCTAATATGGTATATATACTATAATCAAGAATGTATTTACTATGGATGTACAATAATGTTTATCCATACATATCTTTACAATAATAATTAATAACTACCTTTTAATAATGTGCAATTAAAATAAATGAAGGAAAGACCCTATAAAAAATACAGTTATACAAATGATAGTAATAATTGCATTAGCTTTAGGTAACGCGCACGAGTAACGCGTCTTTAACGCGAGTTAACGTTTGGTCAATGCGCAGTGTATCCCTGTTACTAGCGCTGCAACAGTACTTTACTCAGGTGTCACTTTGCATATCATTCGATTTGAGGAGACCCGTTAAACTGAAGATAAATAATGTCCGTTCCTGATTCTCGGAAATGAGCGTTAGTAGCGCAAAAGGGACAGCATTCTATGGATCTACCCTATAGAACCCTATATGTTGTATGCTATACAATTTACTCAAACATAAGGGAAAATATTTCCGGATGTTGGCCCATGTTTACTAGGCAGTGCTCTGCATTAAGTTACCTTGTGGTGCCGGAAGACACCTTAGGGACCATCCAAGTGAATGGGCATTAAGTTGTGTTCTAGCTCTGGAACGTGTCATGACATTGCACTGCTTAGTAGATATGTTCCCATATTCAGTATTAGGCTTACTTTTCCACCCTGTGTTGCAAACTCAGCTACAGTAATGATACCGACGAGACACATATAAATGTGCTGTCATTACCTCTACCTAATGGAGAAAAAAAGACGTATTTATTACCAGATCCTGCCTGCACCTCATGATATTTCTCACACTCGTCAATATTTAATGAGCTTCTTTCCTCATCAGAATAGGATCTGTTGGCGTCGCCCTGTGTGTAAAGAAATATTTATTACAGAACTCTGTTCCCTGTTACACACAGACCTCTCACCCCTCCACAAACCTGCCGTGCTTCTGATTGTTCCCATCATTGGTTAGGGCATTTGATCGCGGTTGTTTCGTCGCGACCAAGTGACCGCCGGCATTTAGCCGCAAGTGACCTCAACCAAGGGACGCTCAGCAGCCAACTGCTCCGCCGCCAAGGTAAGCCCTTACCTTAAAACCCCCTAGTCTTAACCCCTAATACCAACGCTACCCCCTACCCTAAAACCTTAACCCCTTACCTGAAAACCCTCTAATTTTAACCCTGAATACTAACACTACCCTAAAAACCTTTACCCCTTACTGTAAGCCGTTACCCTAAAACCTATATTCTTAACCCCCAAACCGATAAACCAAACCAAACCACCTATCACTAGCCCCCTACACTAAAACTTGCCTTCTCGTAGAAGTGTCCAGCAGCGGAGTGGCTGTGGCGGAGGGTCCCTCTGTGGCTAAATGCCGGTGGGGACTGCGTCGCGGCGAGACGGCTGTGACCAAATGTCCCACACTGCTCCTGTCATGCATGGCCTCTCCTTAATCTTGCTCCTACTCATATTGAAGCAGAACCCCCCCTACCAGGCTTTTTTGACTCCCTAATTCTTTTGCAGCACTTGAACCCGGGGGCACCCCCCAGAGTTAAACCGCGCTATTTTCACTTCCGGGGACTCCCTGTACCCGAGATCCTTTTTGGTGAAGTTATTGGGTTTAAATCTCCCTCCAAGGGAACACAATGATTAGCATACTGTATCTCGGGCCAATAGAAAGCTACAACATCACTGGTGGCAGCTTCCTATTGGACGGCCATTTAAATCCCCTTTGCAAACCAGGAAATAATGACGGTAACTTCATCAGTATGTATCTCAGAAATGGGAAGGAGGTGGCACAACGAGCTGCAAATAGCTCTGTTCTGCTCCAGAGGACTTCCCATACTGTACAAATAAAGGGGATAAGTTATGAAGGGGGGTAGGGGGTGCTTCCCAATTGCCTTTAAACTTGGAGGGTCCATATAAACGATTACATTGAACACTATAACATATCTTTCAAACCGCTAGCACTGTGAATTCTGTTGTGCGGGTGCATAGTGATGCAAATAGATCAATGTATAGGAATGGTGGAGTTATGTAGACTCTATTTGTTCTCCCCATGGAAGTGAAGGCTCTATTCCTACAGGAGGAGAGAGCTGCAGAAAGATCAGGGCAGCGGGGGGGAATTTCCACTAAGACTAATGAACCCAGATTGAATCCAAGCCTTAAATGGAGAAGGGACGCTGTTCTCCCCCACAACAGATGGTAGAAACTAATTGTAATTAGAGCCTTGTAATTGCTGGCTATTGAAAAATCAAGTGGTTGTAATGTTCTGTGCATTAATATATGCATACAAAATTAACGCAGCTGTGTCATTTAGTTTGACTTAAATTGCTGGTGCAACATGTAAACGAGAGTAGCTAAACTTTCATGACTGTGTAAACAGTGCAGTATATAACAAGGAATATATACAACAGTATATAACAAGGAATATATACAACAGTATATAACAAGGAATATATACAACAGTATATAACAAGGAATATATACAACAGTATATAACAAGGAATATATACAACAGTATATAACAAGGAATATATACAACAGTATATAACAAGGAATGCCTTGTGAGTCCTCTCAATTAAATTAATGTGGACCACAGATCAATGTTTCTAAGCCCCAGGTGAGTTATGTTGCTTCATTTAAATTGTTTTTGGACCATATAGACTAAATGGTGCTATTCCCAAAGACACCTTCCCGGCGCCAGAAGACATCTTGTTGCCCCTTTCAAGTGTCTAAGGGCAACAGACAGTGTCTTGTGGAATAGCGCACCATGGCAAATAGGAGCCAACGTGGCAAATAGAGCAGACCAACCCTTACCTCTGCCTGAAATCCTTCCACCAAGATAGCAACTAGCAGGTTAAACAGAACGTAGTTCCCAAAAGTCATAAGCGCCACAAAGTAGAGAGCAGCCCAGGGAGATGTGCTCGCCATCCCGTTATACAACACCACATTCCAGTCCTCCTGAGTCAGGATCTGCGGGAGAGCAACGTACATTCATCTCTCATGTCTACTATCCTTAACCAAGGGGTGCTCAACTCCAGTTCCCCCCCGCCCCCCACAGGTCAGGTTTTGAGGATATCTCAGCTTCAGCACAGGTGGCTCAATCCACCTGTGCTGAAGTCGGAACTAATTGAGCCACCTGTGCTCAAGCAGGACTGGTTGATCCACCTGAGCTGAAGCTGGGACTGGTTGAGCCACCTGTGCAGAAGCAGGGACTGATTGAGCCACCTATGCTGAAGCAGGGATATCCTGAAAACCTGATGTATATAGCGCTTCACAGCAGCAATACACGGGGCATAATAATATAACACATAATGGGAATAAGTGCTTGAGACATAAAAGTAACATTAGGAAAAGGAGTTCCTGCCCCGAAGAGCTTACACTCTAAGTGGTAGAGAATCAGGAGCACAAATCAATCCAAGCGTAATACATACAAAATTAAAATACAAATATAGTGCAACAAAGTAAATATATATGTGCAACGGTGATTAATTAATAAGAAACACTCTCACATGGTATGCGAGGGTTGTGAAGCAGTGTGGTTGTTAGGAGTGACCAACTCAAAGTAGAATCCGGACAGCTAGGTGATGGCGTTCATCCGGATCAGTTGATAGGATGTGGAAGACAATTTGAGGAAGGAAATCCCACATGCAAGAAAGTGTAAGGATTGGGCTTTGGTCCTGCCCCCGTGACACGTCCCGTGACGAGACGGGTGACGCGCCTCACACTGAGGTTGCGCACAGGCGCTGCACTACCCCTACCAGGATCGGACTTAGGCCCCGCAATGCACCCCTTGACGCCACAGAGAACGTTCCTCACGCTCCGGTCACTACGCGCAGGCGCCGCATTACCAGGGACATGCGTGGGGTTAATTCTATCCACAATTACTCCACACCTGTGGTACCCTCCGCCCCTGCTCACCAGTGGACAGAATACCTCTGAACACTCATTGCTCACAGCCTTGGGCAGCCCTGCCATTGGTAGCTGTCCTTTATATGCTCAGCCTTCCCTGCTGCAAGTTGGCTGAGCATAACCATTGCTATTTGTGACGTAGTGCTTGGCTCAAGCACCCTGCTACCTTTCCTTGCCTTGTGCATTCTGCCTTGACTTCTCTTAGTACCCTGACCTCGGATTGTACCGGGACCTCTGCCTTTTCTGACCTAAGCATGTATTTGGCCTCGCACCTTCTCTACTCCTGGACCCCGGCTACGCACAATGACCATCCGACTTCTCCAATCCTGACCACGGTGAGTATCACGACCAGCCTGAATCGGCTACACGACTACCACTCTGCAGTCCGTGGTTACGCGGTTGCAGAGCGTTGTATTCCAACATCCCCACCTCAGCCTCGCGGTCCCGTCCTGTTTGTGGTGAGCACCCGTTACAGAAAGACACAGAAAAAATTGGTGCAGATTGCTTTTATGTGCCATAAAAGTAAGAGATATTAAACTCACAAGCAGAGAGCAATAACAGGGGTTGGGACAACCGAGGGTCAGAATCTGGAAAGTGAAACAGCACCCGTTCCTCCACTGGTGGTTCTCTATGTCTTTCTTTCTTCCTTTTAAGACTTTTTAAAAGGAAGAAAGAAAGGCACAGAGAATACCATTAACCCCTGAAGATGCTCGACGGAGTGAAACGCGTAGGGTGGAGCCATGCAGATGCCAGAGGACTATCCAGTGGCTGGAGAATTTCTTGGAGAAGATTCTGGCCGAGAGTAAGTCCAACTTTCCCAGCTATCAACATCAATTTGCTGTGTACGGCCGTTGCAGCAGAACCACCGGTGGAGGAACGAGTGCTGCTTCTCTTTCCAGATTCTGACCCTTGGTCCCAACCCCTGTTATTGCTCTCTGCTTGTGAGTTTAATATCGCTTACTTTTATGGCACATAAAAGCAATCTGCACCATTTTTTGTGTGTCGTTCTTGCATGTGGGAATTCTTCCCCAATTGTCTACCACATCCTATCAACTGATCCGGATGCACACCCTCACCTAGATGTCCAGATTCTACATTGAGTTGGTCACTCCTAACAACCACACTGCTTCACAACACCCGCATTCTATGTGAGTGTTTTTCTTATTAATTAATCACCGTTAGGTATTAGGGGTTAAGATTAATGGGTTTTTGGGTAAGGGATAAGGTTGGGGGTGGAGAGACGTCCCGGTGGCAAGGTAAGTGGCGGCAAAACGCCGGCGGAGATTTGCTCACGGCAAAACGGCCGCCATCAAATGTCCTAGACCGTAAAAATAAGTAAGTGGGTGGAAAGAATCTAAAGTAAAATAAAAAGTTGAGAACCGGACTCACATGGGGCGCCACCGGTTCTACGAGTCGCAGGTTTACGTCATCAAAAACAAAACAAATACATTTTGGAAATGTATCGCACGTTGAAATGTTTCTCATCCCACCAACAATGTCGTTTTGCAACTAGTGAGATAGGTTTTTTTTGTCATTTCTGCTTAAATAATTGTGGGTGTCCCATTAACTTCCCAGTGCAGCACAGATACAGCATGAAGACGTTTATTTTCAGAGCTCACTAGCTGGGGTACAGAAATTAGTGGTATACTGTATGTCATAGGCAAGTTCGAGATGAGCAGGCTGGAGCGCCCAACTTGTAAGACTTGTAGGTGTCCAGTGAGGCGAACACCGGGGGGAAAGTGAATATTTCTAGTAATGAGCTCACACGTTATCCATAGCTACGTTAGTGATGGTTAATGACAAATATCAGTCAACATAAGCTTCCCAAAATAAAAGAGACATACCTGGAACACGGTTACAATCGCCCACAACAGAGAGTCAAAGTTTTTTCGGTCCGGGACGGTGTCTCCGGTGTCGGTCCTTAAACTGAACTTACACCCGAAGATATGCATCCCTAGGATACTGTGTGGTGTTAAAAAAAAAAATTGCCCAGTTGTGCATAAAAAAATCCACATTATTTAGTCTGTGTATTGGATATTAGATATTATTAGTAAGGGTTGTCATAAAGGTAGGTTAACTTCCCGGCCAGCAATGCATTGCTTTAAAGCTACAAAAGCCAGCAAAAACAGACAGTGACATGTACTACAGAGCAGATAATACAGTAGGACATAAGGATATTGGAATCCCCACATCCTTGTAAACTAAGCATGTTCAAATACATAATGAGAGTGAGTAGCTCTATGCTTGAAGCTCATTCTTACTAGAGCATTTATAAATAAAAAACCCCATTAATAAACAGTTGCCAGAACTGTCTTCTTAATCTTTTATGGTGACTTCTTCCTCCCGGTAATAACCAACACGAGCATCTTCGGTACTCTTGTTGCTTTTTGAGGGGGTGGGAGGGGGTTAAAGAGAACATAACGGCCAGTTTTGAAGGTTGACCCCAGCATGGCGATGATCGGCAGTCTTGTTATGTTCTTTGTATGAATGGAGGCTCCTGAAAAAACCCTGTTCTCTCACCTGAAGATGAAGATGAAGAGCATGAGGAGCATACAGAACGTGGCCACATTGTCCATCGTCTTCATTAGGACCACCAGCTGACGCCTCAACGCAGGCATAAATCGCACCAGTTTCAGCACCCGCAGGAGGCGGAAAGTACGTAGCACAGACAAGCCTCCATCATTTTGCCCAATGATTTCCCAGACACTGCGGAGAAGATGAGAGGCAGAGAGAGATCAGCACTTATTATAGAAACAGGACAGAGTAACAAACTGTAGAAGATTAGGTTGAAATTGAGTTTAACCTTTGTTAAATTGTAACTGGGCGAGGTACCCATCCTATATTTATAGTTTTATTGATCCTGAGGAAGGGGTTAACCACATATGAAAGAAATGACTGGTCAAACATGCTGTAGATAAAAATAATGTTATGGAAAATAAACTGCAAATGATTATTATGGAGAAGAAGGGGCGTAATGATATTATATTGATATATTTCATAGCTGAAACCTTTGTGTCGCCCATTTTGCTATTTAGTGGATTGGTTTGAATGACCTGGGGTGGTCGTATCTCTGAAAACATCTGTCGTCTGATTACGAAGACTGAAACAATAAGGAAGAAGGAAGAAAGGAGGGGAAAGAACGACAAGAGGAAGATCACGTGATAACTTGAAAGATGCCCATAGAGAACACGAAAGAGAGACAGACAAACATATCCCTCAGTAAAAATGAAAGGCTGAAGTGTGATATGATCACAGGGACACAAAGAACCAACTTAACAAATGTCATGCAAATGTATATTGTTTGTAGGAAAAGAATGTTATCTGCAGGAGGTAAAGGCCGCCGAACGCAAGCAGTGGTGGAAACCTTCCGCTAATCTGAGGGACCCAGAAGCTGCCGTTTCATATCCCTAAGGACAGCCGGGGGCCTTTTACAAGTCAAAATGTTATGTATGCTTGTATTTAAATGGGAAATAAAACATTAATGTGGACCTCAAGGGCCGTCAACAGATCAGGTTTTCAGGATATCCCTGCTTCAGCACAGGTGGCTCAATCAATGACTGAGTCAAAGACGGCACTTCCTGTGCTGAAGCAGGGATATACAGAAAACCTGGCCGGTTGTTGGCCCTTGAGGACTGGAGTTGACCCCCCCACCTGCATTAATGTATCTATCAAGGCAATTGTGTTGTGAAATTGACAGTAAGAGAAACATCTTCATCACACCTCTTGACGCCCATAAGCACCTATTAAGCCTTTGTGCATTTGCTTGTGATTAAGGTACTGTCAACACTCAGAGTTAAGCAGCATCCATACAACGAGAAGTGTCATATTCTGTGTACTTTCCGTCTGTGGCTGACTCAATAATCCCGAAGCAGACGATGGTAAAAACTCCAGTTCAGGTCAACCCCTCGGGGGTTATTGAATCAGTCCCATAGTGTGGACACTCCACCAGGTGGGATGTCAATTTCCCTGGTTAATGACCTTGGGTAAAGAATAAGAAACTTGTCTGGCTCTTATATATGGACCCCAAAAACGATCTTAGCCAGAAGACTCCAATTGAAAGGACGCAGCACGCACAACATCCACACTAGAAGGTGTTAAGCGGTGTTACTGTTGGAGGTTGCATGTGGCCCTTGCAACTTTGGGTCTCCTGTACTTGAATACAGAGAAATACGCTCGGTGAAGAGAAATCCAGAAGGGGACTTTGGAACATACCTGATGATGACTATGATTCCATCAAAGATGTTATACGGGTTTCGAAGATAGTCAAATAGACCGAAGGCCGAAAGTTTCAGCATCATTTCCAGAGCGAACATACTGGTAAATACAATATTACTGATCTCCAGGATATTTGTGAGTTCTTCGGGCTGTTGGAAGAACAATAAAGAAGTTTCTCTCTGCATTGTGTTGTGTGGTCATAAGGGGATGTCTCTGTATACCTACATCCGTATGTAGGAGGAGTTAAGTTACAAAAGCAGATTTGGAGCGTAAATGACACTAAAAAAGTCATATATGAAGACAATTTTGAATTGATACAAAAAGAGTATTTTTAATCCCCCGCCTCTTAGTGTTTATATATCAGGGCCCTTAGCCACAAATACCCCCCTCCCCCTCCCCCCGTGGGTCAGTTTTTAAAATGTAAGGAGGAATTACAGAATGTACATATAATAATAATAGGAGAAGACAAATCATGCGCGTGGTGTTTTGCATTATCCCCCCGCGTCCTGATCTGAGATCTCTACACTGTGATGAAAAGGTTGAGATGCAATCTCACCACTGCCAACTGCAACTATACCATGCTGATTAGTATTCTCACCTCTCTCCTAATTAACACAGAAGTATCAAAGTTGAAGTTAACAAAACATTAGCGTAGCTTAAAGCAGGAAAACGGGACATCTTCTACGGGTTTTTTTTTTAAACAAATCAGTTCTGTAGTATTACATAATAGTGGCTATTATTTATTTATTTATTTTATTCAACGATGATGCCTTTTTGAGTTTTAAAGCATCCTTTTATTTCTATAGCAGGTTTAGCCACCGCCCCAGCAGTGCAAGATATTTGCAACACTTTCTGTTTGTGATAATTTGTTGCCAATGTTCCCAGCAGTTTCAGCTGCAAACTGTAACAATACATAATGTTACCTTAGTATTATCAGGATACATTATAGCTGCTGAGTTACACTGACTGAAGGATTGATTTAAACTGATAGGCGGACATTAGGTTAGGCACACAATCAAAAAAGTCAAAGGATTTTGACAGATTAATTACAGGAGCACCAAACGATTGCCAGCTTAGATAAGAATGAACGGTCACATGCTTTACATATACAAATAAGAAAAAGAAAGAAAAAGGGGGAGAAAATAGTATTTCTGCTTAGTATTCACAGACACATGTTAGCATTGCGAAGCAGACAGCTGAGAACAGCACCAAAAAACGTACAGGGGACCAACGCTCCTAGCTGCACAATCCTATTTTATTCAAGGGGCGTATTTAGGGGTGTATTTATGGGCGTATTTAGGGGCGTGCTTCTCCTTTTAACCTCGCGCACCAGTAAAAAAAAGAAAAGTAAAGACTTAACCAATTAGTTACCGTTGACACTGCTGTTTTGCCCGTTTTGTAATCGCTGCCTCGGAGATGGCGATAGTGTATAAATATTATTCCAAAGATTAGCTGAGAACCAATCTTGGTAAATAGATTCATTATAAAGCAGTGTCCACACTTTTCTGTAACATTTTCCTACAAACTGCCTAATTAAAGAATACAATACATATTTAACAGACTTATTTTAGTTTGAAACCAAATATATAACTGTTAAAAATGAGGAAATATGTATATAGAAATATAGCATATACAAATATAGATATATATTTATCTCAATACCTGTGTATACACACATATATATAGAGAGAGAGCACAGACATAAGTGTTTATTAAAGAAATAAAACATACTATACTATTTGTTTCAGCCATTGACATCTACACATATTTACCATTTATTCAGTATAACTAAGTATTAAAATACTTTTATTATAAATGAGTAATAAGCAATATTGTTGTATATACAGCTCAACCCCCTTATAACGCTGTGCTTGGGGTCGAAAGAATCACATCGCGTTATAAGCAGATCGCGTTAGAAATAATGTACAATTGTATGCATTGTAGAATAAGTATTTAAGATACCAATAATCGTGTTGTAAAGTATTGATAAATACAGTACAAAAATTGGGAGCCGCGCTTGCACCGCGTTATAAGTGGATTTGCTTTGTAACGGATCGCGTTATAACGGGGTTGAGCTGTACTTTGCGATGTCATGTTTACATTAATTAACCCCTCACCAATATACGAGTGATTTGCAAGTCTCTTCTGTTTCATTGACACGAATTCCCTACACAAGGTCATAGTTAGGGTCGCGTGCGCTCACACTATGTCTCTGCAGTCAATTAAAGGGAAGATTACACTTATAAAGTGCAAGATAAATTGGGACGAGCGCAGTGATTAGGCTATTTAGGGAGAAAGCCTGTGTCATCGTGTCTGTTTGAACGCTAAAAGCAGAGTTTACGTAAATAGTCCCCGTTATGTCTGAAATCCTTCTGTACATTTCAGGTTTCCAGCCTGGGACATGTGCTTCCTTTATCCCTTCATTGTTAAGCCTGTAATCAATCAAATAGAGCAGAGGAAGGCAAACATAAAACCAAGTGACACATCATCCAATGATATCTCATAAGGGGAACATAAATTCCTTCCCGACTCCAAGAATTGGCAATCGGATTAATTCCTGGATCAGCATCCTTCCCATGTATACTTATTTGGTATATCCCTGTATACCTTTCCTTTCTAAAAAAATCTAACCTTTTTTTAGAGATATCTATTGTATCTGCCATCACAGTCTTCATGGGTAATGAATCCCACACTATAACTGTCCTTACTGTAAAGAACCCTTTCCTTTGTTGCTGGTGAAATCTCCTATCAGCTGATTTGAATAATCTACATTTCACTTATGTTCTTTTCACAATTTCATGTCTTCTGTCTCCAGTCAGTATCCGTATTCCTGTTAACAAAACTGCAAACTTTTTTTTCTTCTTCTTTTTGCTAATTAGTCTTGTGGTTTAACAACCCTGAACAAATTAAATTAATCTCCTCGGTTAAATTAATTTTCTCTCCCTCATTGAAACTTAACCGCAAAAGCATCTTTTTCAATCACACTGGTGAATAAAAGCTGTAAACAGCTCAATTTAAGGGATTCTATTACAGAAAAGTCTCTTTAGCTAAGAACCCCACAGCACCATTCTACAAGTCACCTTTCCTATAGAATAGGAGCACAAATAATCAAAAGCTTTAATATAAAAATTCCTATTGCAGGAATAGACTGCCGTCCCCTTATCTTTTGCAAGTATTTTTTATAGGTTTTTGGAGCGGGTTAGAGGGCATTGTAGGATCGCCTTATGACTAGATTAATCGTGATTATTGGGGTGAACCAATACTGATTATATCTCTTTGCAAAAAGGATTCAAAAGTGTATCGTCACACCCCACATTATTTTACACTGCAACGTGTTCATTTTCAAAGACGACCCCAAATAGGGTGTCCAGGTCTCCAGTATTGAACCGGATTGTTCTATATTTGGATGCTGTACCAGTTAAACATGTATGTGTATACCGGTATTACCTCTCTGGGCATGTATGTGTATACCGGTATTACCTCTCTGGGTGTGTATGTGTATACCGGTATTACCTCTCTGGGCGTGTATGTGTATACCGGTATTACCTCTCTGGGCGTGTATGTGTATACCGGTATTATCTCTCTGGGTGTGTATGTGTATACCGGTATTACCTCTCTGGGTGTGTATGTGTATACCGGTATTACCTCTCTGGGTGTGTATGTGTATACCGGTATTACCTCTCTGGGCTTGTATGTGTATACCGGTATTACCTCTCTGGGGGTGTATGTGTATACGGTATTACCTCTCTGGGCGTGTATGTGTATACCGGTATTACCTCTCTGGGCTTGTATGTGTATACCGGTATTACCTCTCTGGGGGTGTATGTGTATACGGTATTACCTCTCTGGGCTTGTATGTGTATACCGGTATTACCTCTCTGGGGGTGTATGTGTATACGGTATTACCTCTCTGGGCGTGTATGTGTATACCGGTATTATCTCTCTGGGCGTGTATGTGTATACCGGTATTACCTCTCTGGGCGTGTATATGTATACCGGTATTACCTCTCTGGGCGTGTATGTGTATACCGGTATTACCTCTCTGGGCGTGTATGTATATACCAGTATTACCTCTCTGGGCGTGTATGTGTATACCGGTATTACCTCTCTGGGCGTGTATGTGTATACCGGTATTATCTCTCTGGGTGTGTATGTGTATACCGGTATTACCTCTCTGGGCGTGTATGTATATACCAGTATTACCTCTCTGGGCGTGTATGTGTATACCGGTATTACCTCTCTGGGCGTGTATGTGTATACCGGTATTATCTCTCTGGGTGTGTATGTGTATAGCGGTATTACCTCTCTGGGCGTGTATGTGTATACCGGTATTACCTCTCTGGGTGTGTATGTGTATACCGGTATTACTGCTCTGGGCGTGTATGTGTATACCGGTATTACCTCTCTGGGTGTGTATGTGTATAGCGGTATTACCTCTCTGAGCGTGTATGTGTATACCGGTATTACCTCTCTGGGTGTGTATGTGTATACCGGTATTACCTCTTCGGGCGTGTATGTGTATACTGGTATTACCTCTCTGGGCGTGTATGTGTATACGGTATTACCTCTCTGGGCGTGTCTGTGTATACCGGTATTACCTCTCTGGGCGTGTATGTGTATGCTGGTATTACCTCTCTTGGCGTGTATGTGTATACGGTATTACCTCTCTGGGCGTGTATGTTTATACTGGTATTACCTCTCTTGACATAGTGACCTGACAGGCTTGGGGGGGCCGCAGGATTTCCCCGTGCAGAGAGAGTAGGTCTGTTGCTAGGGGGCTGGGCAGCTTCCTCCATCCTGATTAGCACCATTACCCAACAGCAGCCAATCAGAAAGAGGTGTCAGAAGCATGGGGGTGGGGCCAAAGAGAGGAGGAAACAGCGTGGTGAGGTGTGTATGGGTGTCGAGCACGTAGAGCGTCTGGAGAAGCCACCTGGCAACCCGAACCTCATCATCATTATAATTATCGTTTATTTGTAAAGCACCAACATATTCCACAGCGCGGTACAAAGGGGGTTACAGAAATGTGATAATTACATAAACAGAGTTACATAACGAATAAGGACAAACAGATACAGAACGTAATGAAAGCCCTGCACACAGACTGTAAAATACTATTTGTGTAGCTCAATCAGATGTACGAATGGCTGACATCTGAATTCCATGTAATACATCTCAATAAATCGATACATCTCAACGTTAACCTCTGGGTTGCTGGGCATTGTGGAAGAAAAGCGAATTAATTAACCTTTTTCAGATTGTAGTCTACACATAGAACAATAACTAATTTATGCGGTGCAGAACGTTTCTATTGGTTAATAGACTCACTAGGGCTAGTCTAGGTGATGATCCGATTGGATCACATAGGGGATCATCTAAACAACTTATTCACTTGATTAGCCCTTGTAAATATTGTGAAAGATGGCACTAAGAATGCATAAGTACATTAGTAGTATATTATATAATCACGTTATTAAGAGGTAAGTATGTGAAACTAATTTAACATCCTAACGCATAAGTGCCTAAATAAAGAGTCCTAATTTAACTATTTCAGTTATAAGGAGCTGCAGTGGAGAAACAATGTAGCTTCCTGCCCAGGTACAATATAAGTGAGTCAAATGAGATTTCTATTAAGGTATGATGAACTGGCTATCCCACTATGAATTATATCATATTCCAAATGGTGGGGAAAGTGGATATAATAGTCAGCCCTCAGGTGTGGAATCAAACTTCCACACTACAATAAATTTGATACAGAATGAATATTGATTTGAGTAGTGGCTGGCTTTACTTGTATATTTAAAGTGAAAGAGAGAGTTACAGGATAACTAAGTGTGATAAAATGATAATAATAATTACTAGATTATTAATGTGAAGAGCTGAAAATAATTGGCAAAGTTACAAACTGCAAAGAATATTTAATAAATAAAAATATAAATATAATTAGTTGATAAATGAATGAAAATAGGAATAGAATTGCAAAATTGAATGACGAAAACAAAGAAATAAATCAGAATCAAAGAATAATTAATTAAATGAAAGGAGTGAACAGAAACCCTTAATTAAGGCCATTTGGTGACAGTGTGTTTAAAGTGTAGATCCACTTTGTCTCTTTCTGTAATAGGACTGTATCCCAGTCACCATGTCTCAGGCCCATTGAATGTTGATCAATACCGACAAACTTAATTACAACTAGATCTCCATTATGATGATTGTTAATGTGTCTAGCTAATGGTTTGTCGGCATTGTTTCTGACCGAACCAATGTGTTCCAGAACCCTTTGTTTGAGGGGAAGTCTCGTCTTGCCCACATAGATTTTTCCGCAGTTACAGACACCCTGATAAATAATGCCCGTGCTCAAACAAAAATTTACGAATTTGGTAGGTTTTGGAACCGTTACAATTCATAAATTCTTTAGTAGTTGGCATATAGGTGCAAGCTTTGCATCTGCCACAACTAAAGGACCCCTGAGGTTTAGGGGGGAGCCAGGTCCTTGGTGTAGCTTCGCGGAAATGGCTGTGGACTAGTACGTCTCTAATATTCTGGGCTCTTCTACTGACCAAGGAGGGATAGTTATGTAAAAACTCTGTGATGTGAGTGTCAGCTTTTAATATATGCCAATGTCTCTGCAAAATGGCTCTAGCATGCTGCCATTGATTATTGTATGTCCCTATAAACCGTACTAGTTTGTCATTAGTCGCTGGTCTTTTGTCAGTCAAGAGTATAGTGCGTGCTGTATATTTCGCCCTTTTGTAGGCATGTTTTACCACACGTTTGCTGTAACCTCTCTCAAGGAATCTATCAGCCATAATTACAGCTTGTTTTTCAAATTCGGTGTCAGTGCTGCAATTTCTTTTTAGCCTAAGAAATTGTCCAATTGGGATCCCTCTTCTAAGTGACCTTGGGTGGTGGCTAGTAGCTGTAAGTAAGCTATTTGTAGTGGTGACTTTCCTGTAAATAGTAGTTCCGATATTGTCTTCAGGACCTCTGGAAATACGTACATCGAGAAAAACGATGGTGCTGGGGTTATACTCAAGTGTAAGATTGAGATTGAGCTGGTTAGTATTCAGGATGCAAATAAATGTTTTTAAATCGTCAGATGTTCCCCTCCACAACACCATCACATCATTGATGTAGCGTACCCAGAGGTCAATATGTGATATATAAGATTCTAGTTCTTCTGTGAAGACAATCTCTGATTCCCACCACCCAAGGTACAGATTTGCGTAGGAGGGGGCACACTTTGTACCCATGGCAGTTCCCTGAATCTGATGGTAGTACTTATTTGAAAAGAGGAAATAATTCCTAGTGAGTACAAATTCAAGGAGTTCTGCCACGAATACATTGTGTGCCCGATAGCAAATACCTCTGGTGCTGAGGAAGTGTAAAACTGCTTTTATACCAGCATCATGTTTGATGCTGGTATATAGGCCCTCAACATCCAATGTGACAAGAAGTGTGTCTTGGGAGATGACAATACCATCTAATCTCCTGAGTATGTCCTTTGTGTCCCGAAGATAGGACGGTGGGGACTGTACAAAGGGTCTCAGGAGACAATCAACATATGCAATTGCCCGTTCAGTTAGATTGCCAACCCCTGATACAATGGGCCTCCCTGGTGGAGGGGTCCTATTCTTGTGTAATTTGGGCAGACTATAGAATGTTGCAGTTTTGGGACACCGAACCATCATGTAGTCAAATTCTTTTTGGCTGATAACTTTTGTAGCTAAGCCCTTTGTGAGGATGTGTGACAGATCTCTCTGATACTGATTTGTAGGATCAGTGTGTAAAACTTCGTAGCATGCTTTCTCTGACAAAAGTCTAAGATTTTCTTTTTTATAATCATCAGTGCAGAGTATGACTAAGTTGCCACCCTTATCGGCTGGTTTAATAGTTATATCCCTATTTGATGCCAGTTCCTTGAGCGCTTTTCTCTCTTGTGTAGAGAGATTATTGGTGGAGTGATATCGTTGAAGTTTTTCTAGATCTTGTGATACTAAGTTGACAAACACATCTATATTAGCGTAGCAGTCCCCAAAGGGGAGAAATTTAGAATGAGGCTTAAGATCAGTGAATGGGCCCTCCCCCCTCGGTCTATCTGATTCTTCTTCAAGTTCCATTATGCTATTGTATGCTTCCATATCATGACTGTCAAGTCCCTCTACATCCATAGAGTTAGCTTGTCTCATCTCTCTTAATTTGAAAAACTTTTTTAATTTAAGCTTTCGAGCGAACAGATTAGTGTCTTTTATCCATTCGAAGATATTAAGTTCCATCGTTGGAGAAAATGACAGCCCTTTGTTAAGTACTGACACATGGAATTCATTGAGGACAAATTTAGATAGATTAGTAATCTGCGGGAGGGTCCCTACTGGTATTTGGATTGATTTGCCTTCTTTCTGCCCCGAATAGGTAAAGTCTCTCTTGTTCTTAGATCCCAGACCTTTCCCCCTCCTTGTTTTTGTTTTGCAGTTGTTCCTGCTTGATTTGTCCCTAAAAAAGGAACCTGAGGTGGGTTTTGGGAAGGAGGATCAGTTTGTTGGCCCCTTTCTTCTTCGTCTGAGGCTTCATATTCAGTAGAGGACTCCTGAATATGGGGTACTGCTTTAGACGATTTCGGTTTTGTGAACTTATATCTATAAATTTTGTTTTCCTTGAAATCTAATTCATCCCTATTATATTTACGTCTCTTTCTCTCCTTAAGTTCATTAGAAAATTTATTGATGTTGTTCTGCAATTTGGTTTCCAGCTCTAAAAATCGTGTATTGGTTTGCCAAATGTCTACTTCTAGTAGTTTTTCATCTATTGATGTATTAATGTTTGTGAGTCTCACTTTCTGAAAATCCACTAAGAGTTGCATCAACATTTTAGAGCACTGTGCCAAAACCAATTCCCATGAACGGGTAAAATTATCATCAGCGATATGGTGGGCGGGGGGGAATATAAACTCGTAAACCTCTTGGTATTAGTTCAGCCGTAAGATATTTTTCTAGGCTGAAAACCTCCCACCATGTGCGTAATCTTTTAAAGTTGATGATCAATAAAATTTATTTGAACTTAATTCATACAACATTCAGCATCTGGGAATTGAGTGCCTAATTGGGTTTCTATTTTTTTTTTGTTTGTACACATGATCTTTCACACAGAACTTTGCATCCTTGGTCCTCTTCTGCTGCACTGGCAGCCATTTAGTGAGCCCCCGAGCCGAATCTTCACCGATCGATCACAGGGGAATGGATCGATCGGCAACTTAGCAAATTACTTATCATTGGGTGGGTTGTATTGATGCACATATTAAAAGAGGGGGCTTGGGGCGCAGCAGCTTGGACTGCGGCTTTAAATTCTCCTTCCCGCTCTTCCCGTTTTCTACTCTACACAGGGACCTCACGTCTCCGGGTGTTTACATTGCTTTCTGCCATGTTTCTTTCGCTCTGTTGCTTTTTATATATCTCCACCTTTACTTCCTCTTCCTCTCCATTTCTAAATCATTATATACTTTCCCAATGCTTCTGTCACATTTTCTCAGCCAAACATTCATCTGGCAATTTGGTCCTAATAGGCTATTAATCACCTGTCAAAGCAATCCCACCGAGATGAAATGTGCACTGGCAGGGACAAGCAGAGAAGTAGAGATAAAAGGTTAGGCGTGGCACAGGGAGAACGGCAGAGAAGGTACTGTATATACTGCAGAGAGTGAACGTGAGGCTCACAAAAGCAGACAAAACATGCAGTGAAAAGTCGTCAGCTTTGGCAGAGAAGTAATGTGGAAGTAAGTTTGAAAACAAAAGATGTAGTGTAACCAACCGTATTGATCTTGCACAGGAGGGGCCAACTCCAGTCCTCAAGGGCCACCAACACGTCTGGTTTTCAGGATATCCCTGCTTCAGCACAGGTGGCTCAATCAGTGGCTCCTTCTTCAACTGCACCACCTGTGCTGAAGCAGGGACTAATACCTGGCCTGTTGGTGGCCCTTGATAACTGGAGTTGGCCACTCCTGCTCTAGATGTTAGCCACTGGTTGAGGAACAGGGGAGTGGAATAATGATGGGTCACTTGAGCACATTCAGTGCCAGATGTTTTAGGCTCAGATCCACACACGGTGCTAAGCTTTAGCATGCGTTTACGCCTGAATGGGAGCAACGGCGTGCTAAGGCTAAGCACCCTTTTGTGAATCTGGACCTTAGTGTGGTGCGGGTCACTACGACAATTAACCCCTTAATTCTAGAGTGAACTGCAGCATTTTTTGTCTGTGTATCCCTGATTTTGCATTAACTTTGAATTACTTTTGATTTCGTTCTAAATTGTTGAGTAATGCCCCTTGTACAATTGTTTTCATAAAGTGTATATATACAGATATCTGTGATGCTGTTTAAGCTAATATAACCTTTTGTCATCTTTCTACTGTGTGCTGTCTCTACTTTATCAGTCCTCGGATGGTAACGTATATTCTTTCTATTTATTTTTAAGGGACAAGCACCAGGCCTTATTATTATCTTTACTAGGAGTGATGATTCTTGATATGTATATGTATATATGAAAAAAAGATAAAGAAGCGCAAGCTCCATAGCGTGACTCTGTGACACAAATGTAATAAGGTCAAAAAGAGACAGTCTCTAGGACTGGCACTCACAAGAGGACAGTAAACTCTCGGATTTCAGAGCTGTATCTCTGTAGAGGTGATGTCACTGATTCAGAGTGTAGTACCGGTCCAGTACCGGTGCACGAGGGGTATGGCGTCTGGTTCTGTTGGAGAATTCTTCAGAATGGGTCCGTCTCTGGTGGTATAGGGCCGTAGTTGTCCACGGGGTTCCCAGTATTGGCAATGAGCGGCTTGTATCCGCAAACAGCTGCCATACAAACAGGAGCAGATAGGCCCCTGAGGAAGTCACGCACCTGACAAAACGCGTCGGGACTTTTTTTGACGTGTTGACATCACCATCGAGAGACAGCGTTAGTGCGAGAAGGAAGACTTGCATTGCAACCTAGCAGCTCCTGTTGGCAGCTGTTTGCGGATACAAGCCGCTCATTGCCAATACTGGGAACGCCGTGGACTTCAACTACGGCCCTATACCACCAGAGACGGCCCCATTCTGAGGAATTCTCCAACAGAACCAGACGCCATACCCCTCGTGCACCGGTACTGGACCGGTACTACACTCCAAATCGGTGACATCACCTCTACAGAGATACAGCTCTGAAATGTGAGATTTTACTGTCCTCGTGTGAGTGCAGGTTCTAGAGACTGTCTCTTTTTAACCTTATTACACGTGTGTCACAGAGTCACGCTATGGAGCTCGCGCTTCTTTTTCTTTTAGGTATCTTCATGATTTGGCAACATCATTTTTGAAGCTGCAGTCTGCTCCAGCAAGATCATCTACTGGGCATTGGACTTAACGTTTACTTTTCGACACTGGAACTGGTTTGACATACTTATTCTCTTTTTGTTATACTTAATCATATCATATGTACAGTTACACCTTATTGATTTTATTTCATCACTTCAACACTCATCAATTTAGTGGCTTAATTTGTCCTCTATACAACTGTTCACTTTATTATTTAGTTCACTGGTACACCCTATGGCGCTACTTAACTCTTCTTGTTTGTATACGTGGAGCACCGTGCTAAAATATTCACCTTGCCCTGCATGTCAGCCCTGGTAGCTGCAGGCAGTGTAGGGGTTAAATCCTCCCAAGGCTCAGACATGGTGTCTGGTTGTTACTATTTTGTTGCTTTTGGGCTGAGGCCCCGCTGGCACTGACCGCGCTCATGCTTGAGAGCGGTGACGTCACCAGCTCTCCCAAGCATGAGCGACGGGTGTCCTGGCTATTTTGCAAGCGTGCGCCGGGGGCGTTGTGGGCAAGTTGAGCGCGCTTGAAACTTACATTTTTTGTTTACTCAAGCGCCAAGCTTGAGTGAGCATGCGTGCGCGTGTACCGCGTGAGCGGGGACTTGCACATAAAAATGTATGTAACTAAAAGCGTCAAGCACCGTGTGCTCTGCGCGGTCAGCGCCAGTGGGGCCGCAGCCTTATTCTGGAAGTTGCTAGATGTGACATGTTGTGCAGTATGACCCCTTAGGTATATACGGTGGGACCCACACTTTTATCCTCAGACCACACACCAGGGAAGGATCCCTTAACATCAGAAGGTCCCCCGGCTTTCCTAGCCTGCAGGGCAAGCCACAGGTTTGATTGTTTTCTGAGTTAGGGTCAGTGCCCTAGACATATTGCATTAAAGAAGGATCCTGTACAATAGGGAGTGGATTCTTCCAGAAGACCTGGGAGAGCTGATATGCATGGCTGGGAGAGCTGATATGCATGGCTGGGAGAGCTGATATGCATGGCTGGGAGAGCTGATATGCATGGCTGGGAGAGCTGATATGCATGGCTGGGAGAGCTGATATGCATGCCTGGGAGAGCTGATATGCATGGCTGGGAGAGCTGATATGCATGGCTGGGAGAGCTGATATGCATGGCTGGGAGAGCTGATATGCATGCCTGGGAGAGCTGATATGCATGGCTGGGAGAGCTGATATGCATGGCTGGGAAAGCTGATATGCATGGCTGGGAGAGCTGATATGCATGGCTGGGAGAGCTGATATGCATGGCTGGGAAAGCTGATATGCATGGCTGGGAGAGCTGATATGCATGGCTGGGAGAGCTGATATGCATGGCTGGGAGAGCTGATATGCATGGCTGGGAGAGCTGATATGCATGGCTGGGAAAGCTGATATGCATGCCTGGGAGAGCTGATATGCATGGCTGGGAAAGGTTCTAGCTGTGGGCTTAGGCAGTAGAGGGAAGGTTTGAAACAGAGCCACTATCTACAGACCTCAACGCGAAGGACATTTAAGTGCATACTGTAGCATATCTTTAAAACCTGGAAACCCTGTCCTGCTGATGTGTGGCTGCTGCTGACAATAAAGATCACCAGTTAAAAGTTCCTGGCGCCTTTTCTACTTTTATTTGATCACTCCTCAACTACAGCCTTGGCACAGATCTGCAACAACACCCTGAGAAGGCAGGTAAACTGTCTGAGCTACATACACCTTGGAGCAGGTACAAACCCCTGGGTTAGGGTTCACACACACCACACACACCACACACACCACACACACCATGCTAATGTCTTTAACTTGATTGCACTAAAGAATACAGTATGTTGGTAGTCTAATAATAAAGGTATATTGACAGGTGTATATATATATACTAGCTGAGAGACCCGGCGTTGCCCGGGATGTAAATGCGTAATAGGTAGTATTATTTATAAATCGTGGAGGGGGGGGAAAGGGGAGGAGGGGGGGAAAGGGGAGGAGGGGGGGGAAAGGGGAGGAGGGAGGGGGAAAGGGGAGGAGGGAAAGGGGAGGAGGGGGGAGGGAAAGGGGGGGAGGAGGGGGGGAGGGAAAGGGGGGGAGGAGGGGGGGAGGGAAAGGGGGGGAGGGAAAGGGGGGGAGGAGGGGTGAAGGGGAGGGAAGGGGAGGAGGAGGGGGGGGGGAAGGGGAGGAGGAGGGGGGGGAAGGGTAGGAGGAGGGGGGAAGGGGAGGAGGAGGGGGGGGAGGGGAGGAGAAGGGGGGGGGGGGGAGGAGGAAGGGGAGTGGGGGGGGAAGGGGAGTGGCAGGAAGGGGAGTGGGGGGGGGAAGGGGAGGAGAGGGGAGTGGGGGGAAGGGTAGTGGTTGGGGGGGGAAGGGGAGTGGGGGGAAGGGGAGTGGGGGGGGGGAAGGGGAGTGGGGGGGGGGGAGGGGAGTGGGGGGAGTGGGGGGTAGGGGAGTGGGGGGGGGAAGGGGAGTGGGGGGAGGGAAGGGGAGTGGGGGGGGGAAGGGGAATAGGGGGGGAAGGGGAGTTGGGGGGGAAGGGGTGTGGGGGGGGAAGGGGAGAGCGGGAGAAAGGGGAGTGGGGGGGGAAGGGGAGTGGGGGTGCCCACTTGGTCCCCCGATGTGGCGTCCGGCTGAGTGAGGCGCGTGCAGGCGGCGGCAGGAAGCGCCCTGTGTGGGCCTGAGGCGGGACGCGCAGTGAGTTACCTGAGCGGGAGGTAGTTTTGGGTGTGCTCCGGGGATGTTCGGGTGAGGGGGGGGGGGTGTGATGGAGCATCGTGCGTTGTATGTTCAGCAGCGTGCGTTTGCTGTTCGTGTGAGGGGGGGTGATGGAGCATCGTGCGTTGTATGTTCAGCAGCGTGCGTTTGCTGTTCGTGTGAGGGGGGGGTGTATGTTTGGGTGAGGGGGGTTGGTGATGGGCTGCAGTAGCGGGAGAGCTGTGGCGCGCGTTCGTAGTGTGCATGAGGTTGGGGGGGTGGTGGTGGAGGGGGGTGCATGAGGTTGGGGGGGGTGGTGGTGGAGGGGGGTGCATGAGGTTGGGGCGGGTGGTGGTGGAGGGGGGTGTTTGTAAGAGGCAGTGTTGTCAGTGAGGGGTGGGACAGTGGGGTGAGGGGTGGGACAGTGTGGCAGTGGTGTTGGCCGAAGGCCAATGAGAGTCAGTGAGGGGTGGGACAGTGTGGCAGTGGTGTTGGCCGAAGGACAATGAGAGTCAGTGAGGGGTGGGACAGTGTGGTGAGGGGTGGGACAGTGTTGAGGTGGAGTGACAGGCCAAAGGTGCAATGCGATTGGCCCTAGGGACACAGGGCATGCAGACAAACATACAGACATTTCAGAAATATATAGTAGATATATTACACACACATTAGCATGGTAATTCTCTATGCAATTACACAGACAGCTGCTGTGCAGGGTACTGGACGCCAGGTAATTATGTAATTATTAAATTATTATACTAATATGATGTATATGAAATATTCTGATGTAAGAACACCTGGCCAGTTACAATGTAATTGAGTGTTGGCTGCAAGCCTTATTTTTGTTATGTTATACTGAAACACTTGATTATTTTCTTCCAAGCACACTTTCTAGACACAGGTAAGTATGAAACAAACTTATTTATTTAATATAACGGAGGAGTTAGTGCTTTGCCTCAGGAGCCATGTCTGCCTGTAACAGCAGGTTAGCACTCCTGCTTCCAAAATGGCTGCTACGTGTCTTCTTGTGTACAGTACCTCAGTCATTTCTCTTAAAGGTAGAGTACTTGCTTGTACTGTTAAAGGCTAGACACTAGAAACTATACCAGCGGTGCGTAAACTGGGGGGCGGGAGAATTTGTTGGGGGGGGCATGGGCAGTTACAGAGGTCCCGCGCTCTTCCCCACGGCATTTAAATTAAATGCTGGGGGAGGGGTGAGGCCTCTGTAACTCACTTACCTGCTGCCAGCCGGGACTTCAGTGACGCGGCGCCATGGCAACGCGGCCTCAAATGACGTGACATCACATGACCCGCGACATCATTTGACGCCGAGCCACCGGGAGAGGGGGGGTGCGAACGCTGCGGCTCCCAGGAAGGGGGCCGCAGCTCAAAAAGTTTGCTCACCGCTGCACTAAACCATCGTTTTAATCCCCAAAACCCTGGTTGAAAACCACTGGTGTAGCAGATAGTTGCACTAGGGAAATAACATATCATGGAAACAAGAGAGGTCACAGCGGTCCCAGAGATAAAGCCAGGTTAAGTCTCCTAGACAGGAGAAGGATTATGAATCATATTAAAAATATTTTTATATGTAACTATAAAATCAAATCAAATTGATTTGTCTCGCCAAGCATTGTCTCGATGTGTTTGATCGCGCTGAGCACGCGCTCGTTCTCAGCCTGGACGAGCCCTAACACAACACATTGCAGGTCTATCCTATCTCTAACACAGCACATTGCAGATAATAAACACACAGACACCCAACAAGCTCTGAGAAACCCCAAACATTACCACATAATATATATGTATACAGGTGTCAAAAGGAGTGCTAGTGGGCATGGCTAAATGTATACAACAAAAACAAACAAAGATGCCCAAGTTACTTCCAATGTGACAAATATGCACAGTGCAATACCTATATATTGTCTTGAAAAAGGGTCATTTAGTTCAACCCTTTGGCCAAAGCTTCTAAAGCCTGCTAGCCAACATCAAGGCATGACTGTTAGCAGGTTCGAACACTCCCTGAGTTAAAATTCTTAACCCCCAAGGTTTAAGCTCGCCCCTCCCCACTTTCCAAGTTGGCAGGTCAGTTTCATTTTTCTGGGTTACGACAGATCCAATGTTTGATCATTTTTCCTGTAATTATACAGGTAAATAAGAATTTTAACTCAGGGAGAGTTAGGACCTGGTAACGGTCATGCCTTGAAGTTGGCTAGCAGGTTTAAGATGCTTCCGCCCACACGCCGCATGGACGCGATCACTGCCTTTAGGCAATCTGATCGCTTAGCGTGCGTACGCCTCTGAACAGTCTGCGGCACCATGACCCAAGCCTATCACAGCACATTACAGGCCTATCCTAACTCTCCTAACACAGCACATTGCAGGCCTATCCTAACTCTCCTAACACAGCACATTGCAGGCCTATCCTAACTCTCCTAACACAGCACATTGCAGGCCTATCCTACCTCTTCTAACATAGCACATTGTAGGCCTATCCTACCTCTAACACAGCACATTGCAGGCCTATCCTACCTCTCCTAACACAGCACATTGCAGGCCTATCCTACCTCTCCTAACACAGCACATTGCAGGCCTATCCTACCTCTCCTAACACAGCACATTGCAGGCCTATCCTACCTCTTCTAACACAGCACATTGCAGGCCTATGCTACCTCTCCTAACACAGCACATTGCAGGCCTATCCTACCTCCCCTAACACAGCACATTGCAGGCCTATCCTACCTCTAACACAGCACATTGCAGGCCTATCCTACCTCTCCTAACACAGCACAGTGCAGGCCTATCCTACCTCTTCTAACACAGCACATTGCAGGCCTATCCTACCTCTCCTAACACAGCACATTGCAGGCCTATCCTACCTCTTCTAACACAGCACATTGCAGGCCTATCCTACCTCTCCTAACACAGCACATTGCAGGCCTATCCTACCTCTCCTAACACAGCACATTGCAGCCTATCCTACCTCTCCTAACACAGCACATTGCAGGCCTATGCTATCTCTCCTAACACAGCACATTGCAGGCCTATCCTACCTCTCCTAACACAGCACATTGCAGGCCTATCCTACCTCTCTTAACATGCTACATTGCATGCCTATCCTACCTCCCCTAACACAGCACATTGCAGGCCTATCCTACCTCTCCTAACACAGCACATTGCAGGCCTATCCTACCTCTAACACAGCACATTGCAGGCCTATCCTACCTCTCCTAACACAGCACATTGCAGGCCTATCCTACCTCTCTTAATACGCTACATTGCAGGCCTGTCCTACCTCTTCTAACACAGCACATTGCAGGCCTATCCTACCTCACCTAACACAGCACATTGCAGGCCTATCCTACCTCTCCTAACACAGCACATTGCAGGCCTATCCTACCTCTAACACAGCACATTGCAGGCCTATCCTACCTCTTCTAAAGCCATGTCCATGCTTAGCGCGGCTGCGTGCGTGACGGTGTGGACAAATGGCCGTGCCTCAATGAGGCCGGCAATAGAGCATGCGTGTGCGTGCCGGGGGGCGACGGTGTGGCCGATTTTTCACATGGGCAGTACTGTATCTATTTATCACAGGAGAGGAGCGGGCAGTACTGTAATTATCAGCACAGGAGAGGAGCGGGCAGTACTGTATGTATCAGTGCAGGAAAGGAGCGGGCAGTACTGTATCTATTTATCACAGGAGAGGAGCGGGCAGTACTGTATGTATCAGTGCAGGAGAGGTGCGGGCAGTACTGTATTTATCAGTGCAGGAGAGGAGCGGGCAGTACTGTATGTATCAGCGCAGGAAAGGAGCGGGCAGTACTGTATTTATCAGTGTAGGAGAGGAGCGGGCAGTACTGTATTTATCAGTGCAGGAGAGGTGCGGTCAGTACTGTATTTATCAGCGCAGGAGAGGAGCGGGCAGTACTGTATGTATCAGCGCAGGAGAGGAGCGGGCAGTACTGTATTTATCAGTGCAGGAGAGGTGCGGGCAGTACTGTATTTATCAGCGCAGGAGAGGAGCGGGCAGTACTGTATTTATCAGCGCAGGAGAGGAGCGGGCAGTACTGTATTTATCAGCGCAGGAGAGGAGCGGGCAGTACTGTATTTATCAGCGCAGGAGAGGAGCGGGCAGTACTGTATGTACCAGCGCAGGAGAGGAGCGGGCAGTACTGTATTTATCAGCGCAGGAGAGGAGCGGGCAGTACTGTATTTATCAGCGCAGGAGAGGAGCGGGCAGTACTGTATGTATCAGCGCAGGAGAGGAGCGGGCAGTACTGTATTTATCAGCGCAGGAGAGGAGCGGGCAGTACTGTATTTATCAGTGCAGGAGAGGAGCGGGCAGCACTGTATGTATCAGCACAGGAGGGGAGCGGGCAGTACTGTATTTATCAGCGCAGGAGAGGAGCGGGCAGTACTGTATTTATCAGCGCAGGAGAGGAGCGGGCAGAACTGTATGTATCAGCGCAGGAGAGGAGCGGGCAGTACTGTATTTATCAGTGCAGGAGAGGAGCGGGCAGTACTGTATGTATCAGCGCAGGAGAGGAGCGGGCAGTACTGTATTTATCAGCGCAGGAGAGGAGCGGGCAGTACTGTATTTATCAGCGCAGGAGAGGAGCGGGCAGTACTGTATGTATCAGCGCAGGAGAGGAGCGGGCAGTACTGTATTAATCAGCGCAGGAGAGGAGCGGGCAGTACTGTATCTATCAGCGCAGGAGAGGAGCGGGCAGTACTGTATTTATCAGCGCAGGAGAGGAGCGGGCAGTACTGTATTTATCAGCGCAGGAGAGGAGCGGGCAGTACTGTATTTATCAGCGCAGGAGAGGAGCAGGCAGTACTGTATTTATCAGTGTAGGAGAGGAGCGGGCAGTACTGTATTTATCAGTGCAGGAGAGGAGCGGGCAGTACTGTATGTATCAGCGCAGGAGGGGAGCGGGCAGTACTTTATTTATCAGCGCAGGAGAGGAGCGGGCAGTACTGTATATATCAGCACAGGAGAGGAGCGGGCAGTACTGTATGTATCAGTGTAGGAGAGGAGCGGGCAGTACTGTATTTATCAGCGCAGGAGAGGAGCGGGCAGTACTGTATGTATCAGCGCAGGAGGGGAGCGGGCAGTACTGTATTTATCAGCGCAGGAGAGGAGCGGGCAGTATTGTATTTATCAGTGCAGGAGAGGAGCGGGCAGTACTGTATTTATCAGCGCAGGAGAGGAGCGGGCAGTACTGTATTTATCAGCGCAGGAGAGGAGCGGGCAGTACTGTATTAGCGCAGGAGAGGAGTGGGCAGTACTGTATTTATCACAGGAGAGGAGCGGGCAGTACTGTATGTATCAGCGCTGGAGAGGAGCGGGCAGTACTGTATTTATCAGCGCAGGAGAGGAGCGGGCAGTACTGTATTTATCAGCGCAGGAGAGGAGCGGGCAGTACTGTATTTATCAGTGCAGGAGAGGAGCGGGCAGTACTGTATTTATCAGTGCAGGAGAGGAGCGGGCAGTACTGTATTTATCAGCGCAGGAGAGGAGCGGGCAGTACTGTATTTATCAGCGCAGGAGAGGAGCGGGCAGTACTGTATTTATCAGCGCAGGAGAGGAGCGGGCAGTACTGTATGTATCAGCGCAGGAGAGGAGCGGGCAGTACTGTATGTATCAGCACAGGAGAGCAGTGGGCAGTACTGTATGTATCAGCACAGGAGAGGAGCGGGCAGTACTGTATTTATCAGCACAGGAGAGGAGCGGGCAGTACTGAATGTATCAGCGCAGGAGAGGAGCGGGCAGTACTGTATTTATCAGCGCAGGAGAGGAGCGGGCAGTACTGTATGTATCAGCGCAGGAGGGGAGCGGGCAGTACTGTATGTATCAGCGCAGGAGAGGAGCGGGCAGTACTGTATTTATCAGCACAGGAGAGGAGCGGGCAATACTGTATTTATCAGCGCAGGAGAGGAGCGGTCAGTATTGTATGTATCAGTGCAGGAGAGGAGCGGGCAGTACTGTATGTATCAGCACAGGAGAGGAGCGGGCAGTACTGTATGTATCAGCACAGGAGAGGAGCGGGCAGTTCTGTATTTATCAGCGCAGGAGAGGAGCGGGCAGCACTGTATGTATCAGCGCAGGAGAGGAGCGGGCAGCACTGTATGTATCAGCGCAGGAGAGGAGCGGGCAGTACTGTATTTACCAGCGCAGGAGAGGAGCGGGCAGTACTATATTTATCAGCGCAGGAGAGGAGCGGGCAGGACTGTATGTATCAGCACAGGAGAGGTGCCGGCAGTACTGTATTTATCAACACAGGAGAGGAGCGGGCAGTACTGTATTTATCAGCGCAGGAGAGGAGCGGGCAGTACTGTATTTATCAGCACAGGAGAGGAGCGGGCAGTACTGTATTTATCAGTGCAGGAGAAGAGCGGGCAGTACTGTATTTATCAGCGCAGGAGGGGAGCGGGCAGTACTGTATTTATCAACACAGGAGGGGAGCGGGCAGTACTGTATGTATCAGCGCAGGAGAGGAGCGGGCAGTACTGTATTTATCAGCACAGGAGAGGAGCGGGCAGTACTGTATTTATCAGTGCAGGAGAAGAGCGGGCAGTACTGTATTTATCAGCGCAGGAGGGGAGCGGGCAGTACTGTATGTATCAGCGCAGGAGAGGAGCGGGCAGTACTGTATGTATCAGCGCAGGAGAGGAGCGGGCAGTACTGTATGTATCAGTGCAGGAGAAGAGCGGGCAGTACTGTATTTATCAGCGCAGGAGGGGAGCGGGCAGTACTGTATGTGTCAGCGCAGGAGAGGAGCGGGCAGTACTGTATTTATCAGCGCAGGAGGGGAGCGGGCAGTACTGTATTTATCAGTGCAGGAGAGGAGCGGGCAGTACTGTATGTATCAGCGCAGGAGAGGTGCGGGAAGTACTGTATTTATCAGCACAGGAGAGGTGCCGGCAGTACTGTATTTATCAGCGCAGGAGAGGAGCGGGCAGTACTGTATTTATCAGCGCAGGAGAGGAGCGGGCAGTACTGTATGTATCAGCGCAGGAGAGGAGCGGGCAGTACTGTATATATCAGCACAGGAGAGGAGCGGGCAGCACTGTATTTATCAGCGCAGGAGAGGAGCGGGCAGTACTGTATTTATCAGCGCAGGAGGGGAGCGGGCAGTACTGTATGTATCAGCGCAGGAGAGGAGCGGGCAGTACTGTATTTATCAGCGCAGGAGAGGTGCGGGCAGTACTGTATTTATCAGCGCAGGAGAGGAGCGGGTAGTACTGTATATATCACAGGAGAGAAGCGAGCAGTACTGTATGTATCAGCGCAGGAGAGGAGCAGGCAGTACTGTATTTATCAGTGCAGGAGAGGAGCGGGCAGTACTGTATTTATCAGCACAGGAGAGGAGCGGGCAGTACTGTATTTATCACAGGAGAGGAGCGGGCAGTACTGTATTTATCAGCGCAGGAGGGGAGCGGGCAGTACTGTATCAGCGCAGGAGAGGAGCGGGCAGTACTGTATTTATCAGCGCAGGAGAGGAGCGGGCAGCACTGTATGTATAAGCGCAGGAGGGGAGCGGGCAGTACTGTATTTATCAGCGCAGGAGAGGAGCGGGCAGTACTGTATGTATCAGTGCAGGAGAGGAGCGGGCAGTACTGTATTTATCAGTGCAGGAGAGGTGCAGGCAGTACTGTATTTATCAGCACAGGAGAGGAGCGGGCAGTACTGTATTTATCAGCACAGGAGAGGAGCGGGCAATACTGTATTTATCAGCGCAGGAGAGGAGCGGGCAGTACTGTATTTATCAGCGCAGGAGAGGAGCGGGCAGTACTGTATTTATCAGCGCAGGAGAGGAGCGGGCAGTACTGTGTGTATCAGCGCAGGAGAGGAGCGGGCAGTACTGTATGTGTCAGCACAGGAGAGGAGCGGGCAGTACTGTATTTATCAGCGCAGGAGAGGAGCGGGCAGTACTGTATGTATCAGCGCAGGAGAGGAGCGGGCAGTACTGTATGTATCAGCGCAGGAGAGGAGCGGGCAGTACTGTATGTATCAGCACAGGAGAGGAGCGGGCAGTACTGTATGTATCAGCACAGGAGAGGAGCGGGCAGTTCTGTATTTATCAGCGCAGGAGAGGAGCGGGCAGTACTGTATTTATCAGTGCAGGAGGGGAGCGGGCAGTACTGTATTTATCAGCACAGGAGAGGTGCGGGCAGCACTGTATGTATCAGCGCAGGAGAGGAGCGGGCAGTACTGTATTTATCAGCGCAGGAGAGGAGCGGGCAATACTGTATTTATCAGCACAGGAGAGGTGCCGGCAGTACTGTATTAATCAGCGCAGGAGAGGAGCGGGCAGTACTGTATTTATCAGCACAGGAGAGGAGCGGGCAGTACTGTATGTATCAGCGCAGGAGAGGAGCGGGCAGTACTGTATGTATCAGTGCAGGAGAAGAGCGGGCAGTACTGTATGTATCAGCGCAGGAGAGGAGCGGGCAGTACTGTATTTATCAGCGCAGGAGGGGAGCGGGCAGTACTGTATTTATCAGCGCAGGAGAGGAGCGGGCAGTACTGTATGTATCAGCGCAGGAGAGGTGCGGGCAGTACTGTTTGTATCAGCGCAGGAGAGGAGCGGGCAGTACTGTATTTATCAGTGCAGGAGAGGAGCGGGCAGTACTGTATGTATCAGCGCAGGAGAGGTGCGGGCAGTACTGTATTTATCAGCGCAGGAGAGGTGCCGGCAGTACTGTATTTATCAGCGCAGGAGAGGAGCGGGCAGTACTGTATTTATCAGCGCAGGAGAGGAGCGGGCAGTACTGTATTTATCAGTGCAGGAGAGGAGCGGGCAGTACTGTATGTATCAGCGCAGGAGAGGTGCGGGCAGTACTGTATTTATCAGCACAGGAGAGGAGCGGGCAGTACTGTATTTATCAGCGCAGGAGAGGAGCGGGCAGTACTGTATTTATCAGCGCAGGAGAGGAGCGGGCAGTACTGTATTTATCAGCACAGGAGAGGAGCGGGCAGTACTGTATGTATCAACGCAGGAGAGGAGCGGGCAGTACTGTATGTATCAGCGCAGGAGAGGAGCGGGTTGTACTGTATATATCACCGCAGGAGGGGAGCGGGCAGTACTGTATTTATCAGCGCAGGAGAGGAGCGGGTAGTACTGTATATATCACAGGAGAGAAGCGAGCAGTACTGTATGTATCAGCGCAGGAGGGGAGTGGGCTGTACTGTATTTATCAGCGCAGGAGAGCAGCGGGCAGTACTGTATGTATCAGCGCAGGAGAGGAGCGGGCAGTACTGTATTTATCACAGGAGAGGAGCAGGCAGTACTGTATTTATCAGCGCAGGAGAGGAGCAGGCAGTACTGTATTTATCAGCACAGGAGAGGAGCGGGCAGTACTGTATGTATCAGCGCAGGAGAGGAGCGGGCAGTACTGTATTTATCAGTGCAGGAGAGGAGCGGGCAGTACTGTATGTATCAGCGCAGGAGGGGAGCGGGCAGTACTGTATGTATCAGCGCAGGAGAGGAGCGGGCAGTACTGTATTTATCAGAGCAGGAGAGGAGCGGGCAGTACTGTATGTATCAACGCAGGAGGGGAGCGGGCAGTACTGTATTTATCAACGCAGGAGGGGAGCAGGCAGTACTGTATTTATCAGCGCAGGAGAGGAGCGGCAGTACTGTATTTATCAGCGCAGGAGGGGAGCGGGCAGTACTGTATTTATCAGCACAGGAGAGGAGCGGGCAGTACTGTATTTATCAGCGCAGGAGAGGAGCGGGCAGTACTGTATGTATCAGCGCAGGAGAGGAGCGGGCAGTACTGTATGTATCAGCGCAGGAGAGGAGCGGGCAGTACTGTATGTATCAGTGCAGGATAGGAGCGGGCAGTACTGTATGTATCAGCGCGGGAGAGGAGCGGGCAGTACTGTATTTATCAGCACAGGAGAGGAGCGGGCAGTACTGTATGTATCAGCGCAGGAGAGGAGCGGGCAGTACTGTATGTATCAGCGCAGGAGAGGAGCGGGCAGTACTGTATGTATCAGCGCAGGAGAGGAGCGGGCAGTACTGTATGTATCAGCACAGGAGAGGAGCGGGCAGTACTGTATGTATCAGCGCAGGAGAGGAGCGGGCAGTACTGTATTTATCAGCGCAGGAGGGGAGCGGGCAATACTGTATTTATAAGCGCAGGAGAGGAGCAGGCAGTACTGTATATATCACAGGAGAGGAGCGGGCAGTACTGTATGTATCAGCGCAGGAGGGGAGCGGGCAGTACTCTATTTATCACAGGAGAGGAGCGGGCAGTACTGTATTTATCAGCGCAGGAGGGGAGCGGGCAGTACACTATTTATCACAGGAGAGGAGCGGGCAGTACTGTATTTATCAGCACAGGAGAGGTGCGGGCAGTGCTGTATTTATCAGCGCAGGAGAGGAGCGGGCAGTACTGTGTTTATCAGCGCAGGAGGGGAGCGGGCAGTACTGTATTTATCAGCGCAGGAGAGGTGCGGGCAGTACTGTATGTATCAGCGCAGGAGAGGAGCGGGCAGTACTGTATTTATCAGCACAGGAGAGGAGCGGGCAGTACTGTATTTATCAGTGCAGGAGGGGAGCGGGCAGTACACTATTTATCACAGGAGAGGAGCGGGCAGTACTGTATTTATCAGCGCAGGAGAGGAGCGGGCAGTACTGTGTTTATCAGCGCAGGAGGGGAGCGGGCAGTACTGTATTTATCAGCGCAGGAGAGGTGCGGGCAGTACTGTATGTATCAGCGCAGGAGAGGAGCGGGCAGTACTGTATTTATCAGCGCAGGAGAGGAGCGGGCAGTACTGTATGTATCAGCGCAGGAGAGGAGCGGGCAGTACTGTATTTATCAGCACAGGAGAGGAGCGGGCAGTACTGTATTTATCAGCGCAGGAGGGGAGCGGGCAGTACTGTATGTATCAGCGCAGGAGAGGAGCGGGCAGTACTGTATTTATCAGCGCAGGAGAGGTGCGAGCAGTACTGTATTTATCAGCGCAGGAGAGGAGCGGGCAGTACTGTATTTATCAGCGCAGGAGAGGAGCGGGCAGTACTGTATTTATCAGCACAGGAGAGGAGCGGGCAGTACTGTATGTATCAGCGCAGGAGGGGAGCGGGCAGTACTGTATGTATCAGCGCAGGAGGGGAGCGGGCAGTACTGTATTTATCAGCGCAGGAGAGGTGCGGGCAGTGCTGTATTTATCAGCGCAGGAGAGGAGCGGGCAGTACTGTATTTATCAGCGCAGGAGGGGAGCGGGCAGTACTTTATTTATCAGCGCAGGAGAGGTGCGGGCAGTACTGTATTTATCAGCGCAGGAGAGGTGCGGGCAGTAATGTATTTATCAGCGCAGGAGAGGAGCGGGCAGTACTGTATTTATCAGCGCAGGAGGGGAGCGGGCAGTACTGTATGTATCAGCGCAGGAGGGGAGCGGGCAGTACTGTATTTATCAGCGCAGGAGAGGTGCGGGCAATACTGTATTTATCAGCGCAGGAGAGGAGCGGGCAGTACTGTATTTATCAGCGCAGGAGGGGAGCGGGCAGTACTGTATTTATCAGCGCAGGAGAGGAGCGGGCAGTACTGTATTTATCAGCGCAGGAGGGGAGCGGGCAGTACTGTATTTATCAGCGCAGGAGAGGAGCGGGCAGTAATGTATTTATCAGCGCAGGAGAGGAGCGGGCAGTACTGTATTTATCAGCGCAGGAGAGGAGCGGGCAGTACTGTATTTATCAGCGCAGGAGAGGAGCGTGCAGTACTGTATTTATCAGCGCAGGAGAGGTGCGGGCAGTACTGTATGTATCAGCGCAGGAGAGGAGCGGGCAGTACTGTATTTATCAGCGCAGGAGAGGAGCGGGCAGTACTGTATGTACCAGCGCAGGAGAGGAGCGGGCAGTACTGTATGTATCAGCGCAGGAGAGGAGCGGGCAGTACTGTATATATCAGGGCACGGTCATTAAGTAGCTGAGGGAGTGGGGAGATGCTACAATCTACACCAGCAACATCTCTGCTCCCTAAGCACTGGGGAGAGATGGAAAGTTGGCTGGTGGGGCGACCAGAGGTTAGGAGCACCATGTGAACCCCCCAAGTGCTGCTTGACTCCCACCAATGTTGTAGATCAGGTGTGGCCAACTCCAGTCCTCCAGGGCCACCAACAGGCCAGGTATTAGGGATATTCCTGTTCCAGCAACAGGTGGCCCAAACAGTGGCTCAGTCAATGACTGCACCACCTGTGCTGAAGCAGGGATATTACTAATACCTGGCCTCCGGTGGCCCTTGAGGAATGGAGTTGGCCACTCCTGTGCTAGACTATGTTAATACTTTGCATAGTTAGCAAACAACATGACTCATCCGTGGTTAGTTTTTATATCGCCAGTCTGGCCTAACATACTGTATATGTAATTTACAAAAAACTTAGAGTACAAAGTCCACCATCTTTAATGTATGTTTAAGATAGGTCATACTGAGCCACTAATTGTGCCAGCTATGCTGAAGTAGGGATATCCTGAAAACCTGGCCTGTTTGCGGCCCTCGAAGACTGGAGTTGTACATGCCTGGTCTAGAGGTCTAGAGGTGAACCTTTAATATGTTAGAAGTCATTCTACACATCAATGGGAAAGGATCAGGCTTCAGCTCCAAGGAAACCTCTTTAAACAGAAGTTAATGTTGTGTCACTCACCTGTTGATGATGCTCGATACCCATGCTTATAGTGTTCACCAGTATAGCAATCATGATTCCTCGGTTGAAATACTTGCTGTCCACTATCCCTCTCAGCTTCACTCTTACTTCTACGTACATTCTCTCACAAAAGCCTTCATCGCCATCTTCCTCTTCCTCTTTGTCAAGCTCCGAAGTACTCCCACCACTTCTGCTCTCCTTCTCACTGGCCTGCCTTTGGGTTCCCTCTCGGCTTGATTTGGTGCTGTCTGGTACAGATAGCTTTCGGTCACCCTCCCATTTAACTTTGGTACATTGAGGGCAATTGGAAAGGTCAGACGTCAGAGTCATAGCAATGGGCTGAACAATAGCATGAGGGGTGTAGTCAAGCCGGCTATGTTTCTGACATATCCCTAAAAAAGAGAAGAGGAAGAAGCTTATAATGTTTACTAGCTGAGAGACACGGCGTTGCCCATGAGTTAAATTTCCCGCTCCCTTCTCTCCCCCTCTTTCTCCGTTCTCCCCCCCCTCCTCCCCCAGAGGGGAGGGACGAACAGTGGACAGGAGGGGGGACGGACAGTGGACAGGAGGGGGGACGGACAGTGGACAGGAGGGGGAACGGACAGTGGACAGGAGGGGGGACGGACAGTGGACAGGAGGGGGGACGGACAGTGGACAGGAGGAGGGGGGCAGTGGACAGGAGGGGGGGAACAGTGGATGGGGGGGGAACAGTGGACAGGAGGGGGGTGGACAGTGGACAGGAGGGGGGTGGACAGTGGACAGGAGGGAGTGGACAGTGGACAGGAGGGGGGTGGACAGGAGGGGGGAGTGGACAGTAGGGGGGGTGGACAGGAGGGGGGGGTGGACAGGAGGGCGGGGTGGACAGGAGGGGGGTGCAGGCCCTGCCCCCCCACAGTTCCGTGCGGCGCTGCACCCTACGGGTGAGTGGTGGTCTGCCCCCTCCCGGCCGTCCGGTCCCGGCCGGAGGCACAGGGGTGAGGGAGGTGGTGTGTGTGGTGGGGAGGAGATAGAGAGAGAGAGAGACCGAGAGAGAGAGAGAGACAGAGAGAGAGAGAGAGAGACCGAGAGAGAGAGAGACCGAGAGAGAGAGAGAGAGAGAGAGACCGAGAGAGAGAGACCGAGAGAGAGAGACCGAGACCAAAGAGAGTGGCATTTGGGTGACGACCCACCAATCTGATTGGCCAGAGGCTGAGGACCAATCAGATTCACCGCAGATAGTACCAACCTTTCGATTTTATATATTAAGATTTGGTAACTTGGTCAATGATTTGATTTCTTTTTATTCTGGATTGCAGGTAAATCAGCGCCGAGCTCTTTTTCCTGCACACTGGGATAGGGGTTTTCAACTTTTTTTCATTAAGGAACCCTATAATTATATTGAGAAATTCTGCAGAACCCCACACTCTCTAATAGCACGTCTGACATCAGATGTATTGTACGGAACCCCAACCCTCTCTAATAGCGCGTCTGACATCAGATGCATTGTAATTAACCCCAACCCTCTCTAATAGCGCGTCTGACATCAGATGTATTGTACGGAACCCCAACCCTCTCTAATAGCGCGTCTGACATCAGATGCATTGTAAGGATCCCCAACCCTCTCTAATAGCGTGTCTGAGATCAGATGCATCGTAAGGAACCCCAACCCTCTTTAATAGCGTGTCTGAGATCAGATGCATTGTAAGGAACCCCAACCCTCTCTAATAGCACGTCTGAGCTCAGATGAATTATAAGGAACTCCAACCCTCTCTAATAGCGCGTCTGAGATCAGATGCATTGTAAGGAACCCCAACCCTCTCTAATAGCGCGTCTGAGATCAGATGCATTGTAAGGGATCTCAACCCTCTCTAATAGTGTCTCTGAGATTAGATGTATTGTAAGGAACCCCAACCCTCTCTGATAGCGCGTCTGAGATCAGATGAATTATAAGGAACCCCAACCCTCTCTCATAGCGCGTCTGAGATCAGATGATTGTAAATTCTTGTATTACAGGGAACCCTTTAGGGGTGCCCGGGGGAATCCAATGGAACCCTTGTTCAAAAACACTGCACAGTGATCATGGTGTGTACGTAGTGATTGTATCTGGGACACCAAGTTATTCCCTGGAATTAGTAAATGTATTTTGCACAGAATTTAAGTCACATAGCAGGTAATAATCCATTAACTGTAGGAATTTACAGGAACTCAGTGTGCGCAGAAATACATTATACATTAAATAGAAATATTTAATAACAGAACACTCTGGCTGTTGGGAATACTCAACATGTTCTGTTTCAAATCACCGAATTATATAATAAAGCATTAAATCACAAACAGCTAAAGCACTTCTATGTGAGGCGGTGGCAGCGATGTTTTACACTGGTTATCGGCCTTAGAAAAACATGTCCTGCTTAGGAACATGAGTACAAAAAATAGAGAGAATGACATATTTTGTGACAGTACGAGTCACCAACGTTTGACCATTTCACCAAGTCACACAGTACTTAAGTGTGTTCCCGCACAAAGTAAAACCGGTACATTTCTACTGGTTACCCCACTAGGATCTTACACAGATGGTGCTGCTCCTTCCCGTTGATCCCCAGTTTGGCATTGCTGAGCTCATGACGACTCTGCCGACGGCTCTGAAGGCTGGTGTAAAGCCCCACGGTACGACGCTTGGCCTTTCGCAGGATATGACACACATACTGGAAGATCTCCTCATAACAGTCTCCAGGCTCAGCATAGCTGGCTACTGTGCTAGAGGATAAATATAGAGCCCTCTGCTCCTGCATCAGCTGATGTTCCCTTTGCTTGGTTTCGGAGAACTGGGTGGCAATAACGACCAGGCACAAATTGATCATGAAGAAGGATCCCACCTATACCAAAGAATAGCAATGACATTACTATAGCCCACTGGAAGTCCTCTGGAAGTGCCTTCTGGAATGTAACAACTCTTACAACGCGAGGAGAGATACAAATGAATTGCGTTTCTTGCAGTAACAACGGTAATACATCATATTGCTTGAAGCATGATTTTTCTTTTAAATTGTTCTAAGTAGAAGCTCTTTGTCTTACTCTGTAAGAAGCAGTCAAATGAGAGGCAATTATAATTAGCCTTCAGCCTATTTATGGGCAGAGAAGTCTGTAGCACAAAGAATTATATATAAAAAAGCAACGCTGTCCTGCGCTCTGGGGTGTGTATCTATTAGCCCATGGGCTGTATTGGATCAGGGGGTATCTATGTGATAATGACAACATTATTTTACCAGCTACTATGTTATAAATAGCTTTTTATATTTGGTTAAAATGTAATTATTTTCTATATACCGCATACAGCTGCGTCTGATGCGGTTTTTCAATTAGTTAGTCTATTTAAGTGTACTTCCGGTAATGTACTGCTCCTTGAGAAAGCGTGACACTTGTGTGAAATGCGTGGGAGGTTCCCTTTTTCCTGTTTGCGCACCATGATGTTTCATTAAAGCCTTGGCTTGTGCCGAATTCAATCTGGTTACCCCCCTTTTTTCTATTTTTGGATTACGGGGGAGTGCCCTGTCTTTTGCTCACTTTCAAAGAATTCTATAGCTCTCCAATATTGACGGGGCTAACCAAATTAAGGTTTTATATTTTAAACACATATCGTATGTGTTCTCTTTTTTTTACAGTAACAGATATCAATCCAGATTCTAGGTATTGTGAGGAAAGGTTGTGTGTGCATTTTCCCCTTTATGCTACTGCAGAGCTGCCATCTGACGAACATTCGGCATAAATGAAGGAGAAGAACTAATAGCCCAGGAGTGGCCAACTCCAGCCCTCAAGGGCCACCAACAAGTCAGGTTTTAAGGGTATCCCTGCTTCAGCACAGGTGGCTCAATCAGTGGCTCAGTCAAAATGACTGAGCCACCTGTGCTGAAGCAGGGATTTCTAATGCCTGGCCTGTTGGTGGCCCTTGAGGACTGGAGTTGGCCACCCCTGTATTAGCCCCTAAGTAGTGATATGGTGAAGATTAAAAATGATGGTTCTTTGTCAGTGGCTCGCCATCATATCTGATAATAACTAAAAATATCTATTGTTTCTCATCGATATATCCCTGTGTGTCCTATTTTCTACATTCAACACATCACGCCCCTCCCCGGAACAGGTTACCAACAATCAATTTTAGCGCAGTGCCTGTCACACAAAAGGTTATGTAGTTACCTGCGCGTCATGTCATTATGATTTAACATACAGTAGTGTAGATGACAGAGCAGCAGGAAAAGACACCACCAATGGTGGAGCCAATAACACTGTGTTGAGGTATATACTGTATATGATAATTATTTGGTTATATTTTGTCTAGTAGAAGATGATTTGCAAGGTTTGGAGGATACTAAGATTATGTCTATAATTATTTAGTTCATCTTATAATTATCCCGTTTCCTTTATGAAGTGATTCATTAATTAAGACTAATTTGCATTCATAGACATAGTTGATTAAAATAATTTAGGAAGCCATTTTATCATATATTTATTTATATTGTACTGTATATTGTAACATGCTCTTCCCAAACTTTTAACTGGGGATCCCTAACTATGAAATATACAGTACTTGCCATTTGCTTGCCATTCCTTACTGGTGACGACCTGTTCTTTGAACAGGTCTATACTTTTTTGACCAATGTTTTGAATGTTTTATTTTGCTTCATATGAATTATCACCAAAAGCACACGAGAAGGTGGGTGAATTGTTCAGTTACTTACTATTATGAGCAGAATAAAATAGATGAAGTTGTAAAAGGAGTGGGCATCCATAACATAGTACATTATTTCCACCCAGCCTTCCAGCGTGATAACCTGCAAATACAAAATGTGTTCATGTTCACATACCCTGTATCGACAGGTAACCGATAACAGCATGGTTATTAAACCAGTGTTTCTTAGCCCTCTGCCTGGGAAATCCCATCCAGGATGTATATGTGTGGGGATAACCAACCAATCATGCATTCGCATTTAGTATAAATTTATGCAGGCCTGTCCCCAGGTGGTAAGCAAGTGAGGCACCGCCTAGGGGCGAGAGGGAGAGAGTAGCAGCACTGCTGCTTTCCTTTTCTTTTAAAATACTCCTTGACAAAGAACTACTGTTCGAAACGCGTAGGAGGTTGCTCTCCTCCGTTTGTTGGATGTTATTATATTAATAAATAATCTATGTTGTTCATCCTGGGACCCACTTCATTGGATTGTGCGCCAGTTCTCCTCTTTCCTCTTTTAAAATACATGTTGGGTTGAAACACGGGGTCTCTGGAGCTGAACCCTGATAATTTCAGCTCTGGGGACCCCCTGCTTTCAGAGATACTTACTTCCTTAGGGGGTGCCGGTATGTCAGCCCAGATTTAAAGCTCCCGGTCACATGGGCCAATAGAAAGCCGCATATGACGTGACTGCTTCCTATTGGACCATGGGATGGGACATCTAAACCCGAGATACCGGCGACCCCTAAGGAGGTAAGTATCTCCGAAAGCAGGGGGTCCCCAGAGCTGAAATTAATGGGTTCCAGCTCTGGAGACCCCTTACTTCCTACCTAGTTGGGATAGGGGAGAATTTTGAGGGGACATTTTTTTTGAGGGGGGGGTTTCATTGGGAGGAGGGACATCCTTAATAGTGCTTGCCTAAGGGCGGTACATACACTAGGGATAGGCCTGTGCTTGGTAATTCTTTGGTTATTCCTAAAATCTTGACCGTTTGGGGTTCCCTAAGCGGGAGGTTAAGAAACGCTGATCTAGAAATATGTAAGAGAGGAATTACCAATAATTATTATTATTATTGGAAAAAGTCCATCACACATATCTACCTGGAATATGACGATCCAGGCATAGCCAATGTTATCAAAATTGATGGCGCCTTTGTGGGGGTTGGTACTGCTGGTGCGGCAGATGTTATAGTATTGGTTCCAATTGACGCACATCCCGCTAACATTGAACTCCTGTCGAATAGAAGTGTAATAGTAATAGTCCTCCTTATCCAGGCAGCACTCGTGGCCCCGGTCTCTCAGTGGGGGGATTTCATGGCACCCCATGATGCCATTGTCACCAGACAAAGAACAGATAAAGGGCATTTCGTCATCTTCTTCAGGCTGGTAGTACGGTGGTAATGTTATGTCTCCTTGTCTGAGAGAAAGAAATAGGAGATAATATAAGCAAATGTTCATCAAAGCTAATGTATAGATGTAAGCCTGAATCCTTGGCAGCATAGAGGTTAATGATGCCCTCTGCCATTTACAGCTGCTGATCTTTAATGGCAGCACCTGATGCTCTTTAACCACTGCACAAATTCCCAACACACTGGTACAGTATAACAAAGACACATGCACACGTACAAAAATACACACAAGCCCACACATGCATATATAGTGTTACATGTTGGTGACATTGTAAGCCTGTGCTTTGTTGCTTATCTAACTGTTACACCCCAAGGCACTGTCTTTGTGCCCAGGAGTGACTCCTGACTCACATAGTGAAGTTGTCATCCAGGAAACATCGGTTCCGGAGCAGTCCCGCCCACAGTTGCACTCCAATGATCCCGAAAATGAAGAAGACAAAAAAGCAGAGAAGGAGAACGTTTCCCAGCATGGGCAATGTGTCCAGCAGCAGGTTCACCAGGATCCGCATGCCTGCGGTGGGGGGAAAAAAGAAGGAAAAGGAGCGGAGAGGAGGGAGAAAAGTAGGAACATAAAGCGGGAGGGAACAAAAAGAGAGAGGGCATGAGAAAGACAGGAACAAGAACGGCACGGGACAAGAAAGGACGTAGGGGGGAAAGATGGCAGCAAAAAGGGAGAGGATGCAGGGTGTGAGGGGGGAGGGAACAAAGGAAATAAAAGAAAACTGTAATAAGGTTAATCCCTCTGAAACCCTACACAGCAGGGGTGCTGCAGGGTCATTGCTTTGCAATACATGCAGGACCCTTCCGTCAGTGCAGGGGTTAATATCGCTACCCAAACGCCCCAAATCATGCACACAGAGCAAGGATGACCAGAGAGCACGTGAAGCAATGGGTAATTCACAGCACATGGACGGACAGACGTGTCACCACACCCCATGCTGGGACCTGACCTTCTGTTTGGCCTGATTTATTACCGCTATGCCTCCCATTCTCACTCAGCCATGTGTGAGTCACAAAGTGCGGGAGAATGCAGCATACACCTCCGGATCTCCTGAGATGGACCCCCTCAAACGGAGGACAAGAAATGTAGCGGAGTGAAAAGACTCAGGATTACTAAAAGGGCAGCAGTCCCTAAAGGCTCAGTGTGGAAGGGGAGGAAAGATGTTTAAGGATTACTCAGAGCAGCACGATGGGGTCGGAAGATGATAACAATAACATAGGAAACGTTACCATACTTTGGTATAGTAGGTAAGGAGGACCCTGTAAAAAAGGACTCTTTCTGTATGAATCTTAGCTCTTTGGAAAATAAAGTGTGCAACTATACCTCCATTGGAAAAAAAGTCACATTTTTAACTGCATCCTCCTATTGCAAATCAAGTGATATTTACTTAATAAATCTAGAAGCCTTTTTACCACATTCAAAACATGCCGAAAATGATGATAAATTCCCCCTGCCCTCTCTGGGATTTTGGAAGTTTTCCATAATTGTCTTCCACCCTGTTCTTGGTTTGTGGGCAAACAGATGGCTTCATTTCCCACTGCCATCAATCTGGCAACTTTCTCTACTCAGAAATGGACTCAATCATTTGTAATGTTGCTTTGAAGTCTGGGCTCCTTTCTTCGCTGAGGATCCACCAGAAGGATAATGTTTAGCGTAACTCTCAGCTGAAAAGCCCTTGTCTGTTTAATGTCGGGCACTTTCTAATTTACTAATTAGGAATTTAGAAGCTGGTAATTAGCTCAGATAGGGAGAGGAGGTGGAGCCAAGAGTTGATTAGGATTCCCTTTGAGCCATCGGATAATCTGTAATCCTGAATGATATTGCTCTGAGGTTGATTTGAGACCCTAATCGTCTCATTCAGCATCAGTCATTATCCCTATTTAAAAGGTAAATGTCCATGTCACTAATGACCAGTGTGTCATTCAACAATGAAATGACAATGTAGTCTCCCAAGCTCCATCCCCATCTTCAAGGTTCAACTGAAAGTCCACCTTTTCAAGGGAACATCTACAGAACCTTGAAAGCACTAGGGACCCACACCACCCGTTCACCAGCTGTAGCTGTCCTCTCTTCTGTGCCCTAATGCACTCCCATTCAAGGCAGATTTTTCATTTTCGCTGTGTTAATAGATAATAGTGATATAACCTGTATTATCACCGCCCATGTGTTTTAAAGTGTATTAATAATCTAGCTGAAATAACCAGGGAATAGGCGCACTCAGAGTTTCCTCAAGTGCTGCCACATTAAATGAGGAAAATGAGACGGCCCTCCACTGGCGTGAATAATAGTGCTGGTTTGTTGAAGAATCAATGCTTCATGATATAGGTCCAAAGTAGGATCGAAACGTTGATCCTTCAGTTAAAAGTCCAGTGAAACTGTCTCATTTTCTGTTCCCTAATAACATAGCTGCCACACACACTACAGCAGGAGTGGCCAACTCCAGTCCTCAAGGGCCACCAGGAAGTCAGGTTTTCAGGATATCCCAGCTTCAGCACAGGTGACTCAATCAGTGGCCCAGTCAATGACTGAGCCACCTGTGCTGTAGCAGGGATATCCTGAAGACCTGTTGGTGGCCCTTGACGACTGGATTTCCTGCCCCCACCCCTCCTGCACTACTGTATGTAATCTTGGCAGCTCATTTGGAACTACTGGTAATATTAACTGGCATGTTGATCCATTCAAATGAATCACAACCTGAACTACAAATAACTTTTACAGACGAGCAGAAATGCTAAAGGGTCCTATCCTTTTGGATGCTCAAACTAAAGAAGATCATTGTATAAAGCAGAAGATGATGCCATGGTGTTCGAGATTTACCAATCGAGATGCATTTGTCAATACATTGCCCAAATAATCATCATATTATAACGAAAGGATTTTTTTTTGGGAACGATCCAGACCTGTCAAGTCTCATTTCTTCAGAGCGGATCTGGTAGTATAATTCCAAGAATTAACAGCTTCTAACGTGTGAATGAATTCTCCCTCATCAAGGTCAGTATTACACCATGCAAAAATGTGTTTATTGGTCCAGCTACGCTCACTTGTTTGGGTCAATAAACATGATAACAACTATAATTGAGCCATGTACTCGAGGTGATGGCAAATCCTGGATACTATTTGTCAATTAAAGTGCGGCATTCGATTGCTATCCTGGAAAGGCTAATAGCACATGAGCGCATGGTGATCATCCAGTACCATAAGGGTTAAAGACAGGCAGTGAGCAGCTTACACCCCATGGAAGACTGGTGGGCATCAGGATTTCAGCCCCAACTGCCCCAGCAGCCTGCTCTCCCTCTCTCCCCAGCGGTCTAGGATATTTGATCCTAGACCGTTTTGCAATGACCAAATGACCACAGGCACTTGGCCGTGACTCAAGTTTGTGCTAAAGGTATTAATCTCGTGCTGCCTCCATATATTTCAGTGTATAAAAATGTTCCACTTGCATCAGTATAAGTGGATAGTGATTAGTATAGGTCTAAAGTGACCTTCACATCTCTGCCCAGGAAATCAGTGTCAGGTGTAAGAAACGGCAAGATTCTTTGCAACTCATCAAGGAGCAAACGTGGTGTGGAAACATACCCACCACCCCCCAACCTCCCCCCCCACCCAAATTAATCAATTAATTAATCAAACCGAAATTGGGGTAATTTATCAACTTTTCTCTGGTGCCATGTAGGGTTACAAAATTGCACCAGGTTTATCAAAGAAAGTCATTACTTTGCGTCAGCTGACAATTTTGAAGTGAAACTTCTTTGGGCACCCCTACCACATGAGGAAAATTGGGTGGCAGTGAATGGAGTTGATGGAGACGGAAGTCAGTGGTGACGGAAGTGATGTCACTGCTGGCAGAAGAGGCCGTCAGTGTTGCCAAATTCCACCAGGAGAAGGCACCGGAGTGAAGAGGAAGGCAGCGCTGGACACACACACACACACCCTCCCCATGATGCTGCATCTTGATTAGCTCCACTCTCCACGTAACTTTATTGAAAGTGGGCACGATGACGGCAGTGTGCGTGGGCCAGTGAGTAGAGCTCCGTCACCGGGTGAGTCACCGGAGGGGAGGGGGAGATGGACGGAGTGGAGAGAGGGGAAGAAGAGACAAGGAGATGGGGAGAGAGAGAAAAAAGGGCGGGCGAAAGTGCCGTCATGTGCGTTGGCCTCGTGTTGTCATGGTGATGAGAGGACACTGAGGCGGAAGGGAAATAATCTGTATGTATCTTTACCCTATATATAATGTGTATGTATCTATATCATACTATCCTACAGCTCCACCGGGGGGTAGGAGGGGCTGCTTTAATTAAATACATCACCATTACAAATACAATTTCTGTGACAAACAGTGACGTTTCACTTAATATGTGCGTGATCGGCACACACACAATTTTTTTTCTTTCGAACGTGCACGGGTTTCCCTAGAAATGCACCCCCTCAAACCTGGGGTACTCAACTCCAGTCCTCAAGCCTCCCTAACAGGTCTGGTTTTCAGGATATCCCAACTTCAGCACAGGTGTCTCAGTCAGAGCCACCTGTGCTGAAGCAGGGATTGATTAAGCCACCTGCTAAAGCTGGGATATCCTGAAAACCTGACCTGTTGGGAGCAGGGGGGGGGGGGGGGGCTGAGGACTGGAGTTGAGCACCCGTAGTCTGGAAACTGCCCAAAACATGCATTAGTCGAGGGATAGGACAAGTGAGTTGCTGTCACTTCATTCTCTTCTAAAGATAAATAAAAGCACCTTTTTTTCTGTATCTACTGTATGGATCTCTGGAGTCCCAAGTAACCAATTGCAGGGTCTGCTTATCCTTACTCTGCTGTGTGTATCTGGGATCTTGAGCTAATGTGGGGCTCCTTGTATTTAAACACCCTTGACGTTCTTATTTTTGTATATACTGGTCCATGTGGCTGTAGTTATATTGGTTTTTAGTTTCCATCATGGGTTGCCAGGTGTCCAGTAAAAAAAACTAGAGGTAATACCTGACATGTATGTGTATAACAGTATTACCTCTCTGGACATGTATGTGTCCTGTAGTACTTCTCTAGACATAGTGACCTGACCAGCTTGGGGGGCCACAGGATTTCCCTGAGCAGGGAGAAAGCAGGGCTATTTCTAGGGGCTTGCCAGCTTCCTCAATCCTGATTGGCCACTGCTGGGTAATGACACCAATCAGTAGGTGTCAGGAGCCATGGGGTGGGGCCAAGTATAGGAGGAAACAGCATGGAGCAGAGAGAGGTGAGAGGGTGTGTATGTTTCAGTGTAGTGTACAATGTTTGCAGACACAGGCCCCAATCTATTATTTGGTGACGGAGGCACAGGGAGGTAAAGTTGACTTGCCCAAGGTCACGAGGAGCTGACACTGGGATTTGAACCAGAGTCTCCCACATCACGCACACGTGTTATTATTACCACGGTCAGCGCCTTTACTCACTGAGCCGCTCCTCCACTTGTTTCATAAACATGTGAGCATTTAATGGTTAACTACACATTGCTAAGTGGCGATAATCCTGTGCCACACGGGGAGTGTTAAGAGATCTGTCGTAAGTAAAAAAAAACCTCACAGCATATGGTCTATTAAAGCTGTATATGTTGCAGCAACTTAATGATATAATAACTAGGTCTGAATCCGCAGTTCCACCTACTCATTTTTTTTAAATATACATTTTTATGTGGATGAAACCTTGTAATGCTTTCTAAATGCTGCTTACCTTTATTTCATTCTCACATCCATATTGCAGCCTAAAAACATCTACGTGTGTTAGTTAGGGTTTCTGTCGGGATTATAGATAACTGCAGCTACCTCTCTGAGAAATAACAGGTGTGCCGTGTGCGCTTATTATATCATTTCCATGCTAGAAAGGATAAATGTTTTAAACCCGCCACCCATGGCATGTGATTGAAGTAACCCGTGTGCTAATGCCGCGTGGCTTCTTACTGGGGTTTCGGTGACGGTCCATAGAGAATACAAACGTGTAGGAGGGGATTGTATGGGGAGGAATCAATGGCCCTTATCCAGGGGCAGGGGGAGTGAGCCGGGACAACTGTCCAGGCCTGTTGGGCTAACCCTAATCCCCCTGTCAACAACTCAGGGTCCAGGTCACGACTGTACTTAGTCCAGGATCCCCGGGAGAGCTGTCGACGGTCCTGTTCTTATTTAATATACTGCAAAGCTGCTTTTCCATTTGCTCTGAGCTCCGTTCGCAAGGGCCAGTAAGTTGGCGGTAAGCCTAGCTTTTCAACCGAGTTGCCCCCTAACCCCATGTAGCCCTGAACCATGAGGTTGTCTGTAAGGCTTCGCTTTCCTGTTATGCAGCGAGGCTTCCTGGCTCCCAGAGCAAATTCTGTTCTCCTGAGATAACAAGCAAACCTCCGGCAACCCAAAGGATGACATTGAAACTGATAGAGATGGACAGGAAAAAAAGAAATCGTGGCCGAGGCTGGTAGGATGGAAGAGAAAGGGAAGGAGGAAAGAGAAAGGGAAGGAGGAAAGAGAAAGGGAAGGAGGAAAGAGAAAGGGAAGGAGGAAAGAGAAAGGGAAGGAGGAAAGAGAAAGGGAAGGAGGAAAGAGAAAGGGAAGGAGGAAATAGAAAGGGAAGGAGGAAAGAGAAAGGGAAGGAGGAAACAGAAAGGGAAGGAGGAAAGAGAAAGGGAAGGAGGAAAGAGAAAGGGAAGGAGGGAAGAGAAAGGGAAGGAGGGAAGAGAAAGGGAAGGAGGGAAGAGAAAGGGAAGGAGGAAAGAGAAAGGGAAGAGGAAAGAGAAAGGGAAGGAGGAAAGAGAAAGGGAAGGAGGAAAGAGAAAGGGAAGGATGGAAGAGAAAGGGAAGAAGGAAAGAGAAAGGGAAGGATGGAAGAGAAAGGGAAGGAGGAAAGAGAAAGGGAAGGAGGAAAGAGAAAGGGAAGGAGGAAAGAGAAAGGGAAGGAGGAAAGAGGAAGGATGGAAGAGAAAGGGAAGGAGGAAAGAGAAAGGGAAGGATGGAAGAGAAAGGGAAGGAGGAACGAGAAAGGGAATGATGGAAGAGAAAGGGAAGGAGGAAAGAGAAAGGGAAGGAGGAAAGAGAAAGGGAAGGATGGAAGAGAAAGGGAAGGAGGAAAGAGAAAGGGAAGGAGGAAAGAGAAAAGGAAGAAGGACGGGAGAGCGGGATCGAGGAATAAGTGACACCGAAGAGGAAAATATGTCAGAAAACACTAGTAAGAAAACATAACCCTACACCAGTGATCGATAATACGGAGAAATGATGAAGTGACCATGTAAAGATAGTGGCGAGGACAGGAGGGCAGAACGGGCTGTTTTCCAAAGGCGAGGAATGACAAATACAGAGTTATTCAATAAGCAGGATTGTGCTCAGTGCCCCAGCTATATTTACACTGACATTGTGTTCCTAACGCTTTTCTCTTTTGTTCTCATTTACAAACCTGATGCATTTGTTTGCCCAGAAGGGTTATTTCCTGTTTCTGCAGCAACACTATTTTGTTGAGAACTACCATATTATACAGTATACCTATATGTGGGTGTACTGTAGGTGCAGTATCTAATTATATATGTGTGTGTGTATATATATAGGAGAAGGGAGGTTGCGGCAGGTGACCCAGTCGACGCAGGCTCTCGGCGGCTCCCGTAGCAGGGCGCCGCCATGTTAGATATCCGCACGCATGCACAGACGGGTTGCTCATGCGCAGGTGATAGGCACAGGGCGTCCATTACTCACATAGGGCTCAGTGGGGACTACAGTCTCCAGAAGGCTATAGGGCTGCTAGATCACATGGCCACAGCAGCCAATAGGGTGCTCGGATTGCCCTGCAGGCAAGAAGATACATTTGGAGCACTTAGAGAGCCGGGCCAGTCGGAGCTGGGACAAGGAAAGTGTAGGGTGTGTGCGCAGTGTGTCTGTGGCCCCTGCACTAGGTCAGAGACCCCCGTAGGCCCCAGCTTGGCCCCGACTCCCCTAAGCTTGAGGTTGCTGCAGGGACAGGCCCAGTAGATAGGGACACTGCCCTTTTAGTGCCAAGTGTGAGGGACACAGCGGCGAACTGGCAATCCGGGATGGGACCGTGTAAGAGATGTGTGCAGAGGTACGCAATGGAGACTGGTTTTAAGGTGAAATAATTAAATAAGGCTTTATTGCGCCTGTTGCTTTAAACACAGCAAACATGTGAAAATCCACAAACAAAATCTGCTCCACGTTGGAGTATATTTATACTTGTAGTCCAGCGATTCACCTGCCCAAATCATAGAGACATTTATATATATATATATATATATATATATATATATAGCTTGGCTTAAGCCTATAGGGAACCATGTTAAAAATGGTTTTTGAAGCAAAAAGTGGCACTGTGTGCTCATTTGCATGTCATTTCCCAGAATCCCTTGCTGCAGTGGAAGTGCTGTGTGCTGGGTGATAATGGGGAAATGCGGGGTTGCAGAACTGCCTATGACATGCAGATGAGCATACAGTTGTATTTACATTTATATATATATATATAGACAGACATAGATAATCAGTCTTATAAGAAAAGTCTTACCTGTCTCGTAGTTGTAGGGGGAAGGCTTCTCTCTTTCCTGGGTTGCTGCCTTTTCCTCAGGCTCTCTCAGCATTCAGGTGTAGAAGTCTTGTGAGCTCCAGACATCTGTGATCCCTCTGTCAGTCTCATCTGTGAGACTCAGGAACCTCTGCTCTGTCTGTTTCCTAGGTCAGCCCAGTTGTGGACTAAGGGATCTCTCCTTCCTGTCTCAGGAGGGGCCTTTTCTCTAACAAACCTACAATCAGCCAGTTGCTGGTCAATTAACCAGCACACTGCTGGATTAGAGGCAAGTTTTCTGAACAGGGATGAGCCCCCTGTTACAGACCGGATGGCCCCTTTATCTTCAGTCGGCGCTACCGGATGCTGGAGTACCCGGCAGGTATCACACCTACAAGTGCGCCAACTTTAACACGCGGTTTTGTGCAGCGCTGTCGCACACACTTTGGGTGGGCTGACTCTTGTGGACACCAGTGTGGTTGGGTGCCCAGGGGCACCTCAGTACTTTGGGGAAATATCCCATCCACGTGTGGACACGGTGTTGGAGGGCACTGTGGGGTCACGGCCGTGCGTGGCCTATTTGGTGTGGGTGTTACAGTATATTGTTCTTCCTTTTCCATATGCTGCAGTAAACTGTTTCACCGCATTTTTCATGTGAGAATAGCCCTGCATTATATATACATGTATACACATATGCACACATTGATATATATATAGCCCTGCATTATATATACATGTATACACATATGCACACATTGATATATATATATATATATAGCCCTGCATTATATACACATGTATACACATATGCACACATTGATATATATATATATATATAGCCCTGCGTTATATACACATGTATACACATATGCACACATTGAGATATATATATAGCCCTGCATTATATATACATGTATACACATATGCACACATTGATATATATATATATATATAGCCCTGCGTTATATACACATATATACACATATGCACACATTGAGATATATATATAGCCCTGCATTATATATACATGTATACACATATGCACACATTGAGATATATATATATATAGCCCTGCATTATATATACATGTATACACATATGCACACATTGAGATATATATATATAGCCCTGCGTTATATACACATGTATACACATATGCACACATTGAGATATATATATATAGCCCTGCATTATATATACATGTATACACATATGCACACATTGAGATATATATATATATATAGCCCTGCATTATATATACATGTATACACATATGCACACATTGAGATATATATATATAGCCCTGCATTATATATACATGTATACACATATGCACACATTGAGATATATATATATATATAGCCCTGAAGAAGGGCTCTCTGGCCTTCTTCTCTCTGCTTTCTCCTCTCTGCTCTCTTTTCTTTCTTCTCTCTCCATATTTCACAGCCAGAATGACCAGCCTCACAATGAAGAGACCCAAACAGTGGACAAGGCACTCTGTGAGTAGGGTTACTGGCTCTTTAGAAATTAAATGTCATTAGAAATTATAAAACAATGTTATTGTTTTTAATACATTTCCTGTGGAAAATCTGCTACTTAAAAGTACAGTGATATGTATAAAGAGTTAAATGAAGAGACCTTGGCAGTGCCAAGGAGGGGCTGGCAGTGCCAAGAAGGAGCCGGAAATACCAGGGAGGGGCCGGCAGTGCCAAGGAGGGGCCGGCAGTGCCTAGGAGGGTTCGGCAGTGCCAAAGAGGGGCCGGCAGTGCCAAAGACGGGCCAGCAGTGCCAAGAGAGAGACAGCAATACTAAGGAGGGGCAGGCAGTGCCAAGGAGGAGCTGGCAGTGCCAAAGGAGGGTTCGGCAGTGCCAAGAAAGAGCCAGGAATACCAAGGAGGGCCTGGCAGTGCCAAAGAGGGGCCAGCAGTGCCAAGAGATAGACAGCAATACTAAGGTCGGGGCTGGCAGTGCCAAGGAGGAGCCGGCAGTGCCAAGAAGGAGCCGGAAATACCAAGGAGGGGCCGGCAGTGCCAATGAGGTGCCAGCAGTGCTAATAGAAGGAGATAGGGGTACCTGTGTTGAGTGACTTTGAGATGAATAATTGAGCTGCCCCAGTAAGTTTCTTGGGATGCCGTCCCCACGAGATTACTTTAGTAGTGTGTGACAGTGGGAGTACTCGCTCACATTGACAAACCTCCTGCGGTGTTGCTGCTTTGTCAGGTTTATCCTTCTTCTTTTTCCCTATTTATTTTTGCAAGCGTAAATTTGGCCTCTTTTTCTAATGGTAACAAGTTTAAAGGAACTACAAAGCCTTTGAAATGGTTCTGATCTTCCCCTCAGGGAATCCCAGCAAACACTTAGATCACAAACTAGGAGGGAATAATGCTTTGATGAGCAGCCAGCAGTGTTTGTAGAGGGATATCGGAGTTTGATACATTATTTGTAGGGCCTAGTAAAGGATGTAAATGTGTTAGTGTCTTCATGTAAAGATCACAATAGAATGCCGGTATTTAGTAAGTGGCAGGACAAGTTACCAATGAGTGATTAGCTCCATCATAGGGTGGGGTGAGGGTAGCGGTGTGCGTTGTGTGAAGTTCCGGGCGGGAAATAGCTGTCTGCCACCTGGTAATGACGAGCCAATTACGGTTACTTGCCAACTCCAAGTTATGCAAGGCCAATGTAGCTGGTGGAAATGGGGTTCATGTTACATTACCAAATTCAGGAGTGTTGCCTCTACCCTTAAGAGAGGCTGGTCTACCCCAACAACTGTGCAGTGGTCTGTCAGTTTGTACTCCCTCTCCAAGGGGAGGGGAGTGGGACACTATACCTCTTACTTCACCAGGGAGTATGGGAAGAGCTAGGACTGCTTCAGGTGCCCTTGGCTTGGAGTGATTGTCCAGGGTGCATCCTGAGGGTGAAGGCCCTAAGAATTGCCTGCTGCTGGGAATGCTGTAAGATCTGCAGTGTGTTAATAAAAGTGTTTCAGTGTTTTACTATACCTTCCTGTCTGAGACTGCAATCTATCAGGGGAAGGGTAAAAAAGTTCTCCTGCAGGGATTGTCCCCCATATCTCTGGGGCCTGCAAGAGATGGAGGCACTGTCACCGTGAGTACGAATCAGTTATTACCCCAGAAGCCTGTTCTGACCTCCTCCACAACACCGCAGGAGACTCAGATCTACTGAGAGCCAGCAGGTATGCACCACACCACCCCATGTAGCAGTAAAATCTCCCGGTGGTGTGGGGGGGGGGACACATGTGTTACATTAGGGGTACCCCCCTCGCTGAGCCCTCCTTCCCCCTCGCTGAGCCCCTCCTTCTCCTGTGGTGTGCTAGGCGTTACCTCAATGTGTATGGGGAATTTGTATTACCCAACTGATTCACTGACCTGAAAGAGGCAAATTATGAGAAATATACTGTATAACATGTAATTTTGGGGGGAAAATCAAACAAAACTGGTGGGAGACATTATTATAAAATGTCCTAACATAACTTGGGGGTCATTTAATATATATATACTGTATATTTAACACCCTGAAAGTTATAGTAGCCTCATTGGTTCTGGAGAAGTGTACGTTCCTTTATGTGATACCTTTTAGTGACACAACACAAACGTCCTTAATAGCTCTGCAGCTGTTCTACACAAGCCCGTGAGTCCTCACACGTTTCTTGTACAGTATGTCTGAAGAAGAGCCTTCCAAGGCTTAGTCCCCGGTGTCGGCGCTGCACCTGCGCCTGCCAGGCTGTGACGGCGCGTGCAGCTTTATTCCCCGGGCTGGGTAGAGCTGCAAGGGGAAAGCCGGGGGTTGCGGCCATGACTTCACCCAGCAGGTTCGTCATTGGCTTAACTGCCGGGGGGGCGTGGCCAGCAATCCGTCGCCAGATCTGAGCACAGTTCTTCTGTCTTCAGAAAAATCTGGCCGCTCAACGTGACGGCCAACCCTGGTAGTGGTCCCGGCCCCGTTGAGAGGCGGCTCTTTTCCCTGCAGCGCACGCTATAGCGGGCACTGCAGCAGGCACCGGGGACCTAGCCTAAGGACGGGAAATTATGTGTACTGCAACATCTACCAAGAGCTTGTATATTGGTCCTTTAAAATATATGAGAACCTGCCAGCAATAAAGCTTCTAATGAGTAGGTACAGTAGTAGACAGTTGACTGGAAATAGGATAGATTACTTCAACGCCTACCAACTCAAACGAATAAACAAAAGTTACATTTCACAGGCCACAATGAAAAGGCGTCTGCAAACCGAGGGAATGTGGTGATCTCGCACTGGGAGAGGGTTCTTTGGCGTTTGCTCTGCTACTACATTATAGGATGAAGACGCCAGCTCACAGGATATAGATTATTATGGCTGAGATTGTGCTGGTGCTTGAAGAAGCAGCAAGGTGTGAAGAGCTTTCTATTGTAACTGAGGAATCACAAGTAACTTCTCAAGTTGCAGTTGATACCTTTTATATGGAGCTGATTAAAGATATTAGGAGAAGCTATTGAAGAGAAAATCCTCTCTGGTCAGGGCTGAGCTTGCGGATTTCTTCGGAGCTTAAGATGTTGCTGTGGGGGTTTAATTAAAGCCCCAAAAAAGATTTGAATGAAAGGATAGGATGGAGAAATAATAGACGGTACACGAGGAGGTCGGAAGAGGGAACTCTTGACCGGTCATGGATTATTTGAGTGTGTGTATTCAAAACTGATTGAGATGGAAGGGGGCAGCAGATCAGGAAATGAGTGGGTGTAAGAAATCAGGATAACATTGTGTGCAATAGCTAGAGCGGGGGGTGGCAAATGCCAGTCCTCAAGGGCCAACGACATTTTGGGTTTTCAAGATATCCCTGCTTCAGCACAGGTGGCTCAATCAGTGGTTCAGTCTTTGACTGAGCCACCTGTGCTGAAGCAGGGAAATCCTGAAAACCTGACCTGGTGGTGGCCCTTGAGAACTGAAGTTGGTCACCCTTGAGCTAATTGTTTTTGGGTCCTTGTACGTTGGTATGGATCTCACCTCTACTGCTGATGCACCTACCTGTACATAGATATGTTTGTTCTTCACCACCGTTGCCTTTAATCTATTTGATTATCACGTGTGTCACGTAATAATGAGCTTGATTAAAGGTTATTTGTATCTCTAGATTCACTACTGCACATTTTTTGCCCTAATATTAGAGATGGGTGGATGTGTCACAACTCGAGCTGCGAATACTTCGCCGGGTGTTTGGGCAAGCAGATCGATACACGGGCAGATCGATACACGGGCAGATCGATACACGGGCAGATCGATACACGGGCAGATAGATTCGCGGGCAGATCGATTCGCGGGCAGATCGATACACGGGCAGATCGATACACGGGCAGATCGATACACGGGCAGATCGATACACGGGCAGATCGATTCGCGGGCAGATAGATTCGCGGGCAGATCGATACACGGGCAGATAGATTCGCAAGCAGATCGATTCGCGGGCAGATCGATTCGCAAGCAGATCGATTCGCGGGCAGATCGATTCGCGGGCAGATCGATACACGGGCAGATCGATTCGCGGGCAGATAGATTCGCGGGCAGATTGATTCGCAAGCAGATCGATTCGCGGGCAGATCGATTCGCAAGCAGAGCGATTCGCAAGCAGATCGATTCGCAAGCAGATCGATTCGCGGGCAGACCGATTCGCGGGCAGACCGATTCGCGGGCAGATCGATTCGCGGGCAGATCGATTCGCGGGCAGACCGATTCGCGGGCAGATCGATTCGCGGGCAGACCGATTCGCAAGCAGAGCGATTCGCAAGCAGACCGATTCGCGGGCAGACCGATTCGCGGGCAGATAGATTCGCGGGCAGATAGATTCGCGGGCAGATAGATTCACGGGCAGATCGATTCGCGGGCAGATCGATTCGCGGGCAGATCGATTCGCGGGCAGACCGATTCGCGGGCAGATGGATTCGCAGGCAGATCGATTCGCGGGCAGATCGATTCGCAGGCAGATCGATTCGCGGGCAGACCGATTCGCGGGCAGATGGATTCGCGGGCAGATGGATTCGCGGGCAGATGGATTCGCAGACGGTTTTGGACAATAAAGAATTCAGGTGGATGCTCCTGAATTTCCAGATCCAGAAATAGAGGGGCAGGGGGAGGAGAGAGTCATTACAATATACTTTGCGTGTCCTATTAGGCTACAGATATAGCAAGACTTAACGTCGTTCGGGACAGTGGCCACTCATGGTCACGTGACTGCGGTGGTCACAGCACCGAAGGATTAACCCGGCAGGGCGTCCCATTCAGACTCCCTCCTACAGTGCGACCGCGGCAGACCCCGTCCCCAGTAAGATCCGCTACATTTGTATATTGCAGGTATTCTCTCTCTCTCCTTCTCCCTCTCCTTCCCCCTCTCCTTCTCCCTCTCCCTCTCCTTCCCCCTCTCCTTCTCCCTCTCCTTCTCCCTCTCCTTCTCCCTCTCCTTATCCCTCTCCTTATCCCTCTCCTTATCCCTCTCCTTCCCCCTCTCCTTATCCCTCTCCTTATCCCTCTCCTTATCCCTCTCCTTCCCCCTCTCCTTATCCCTCTCCTTATCCCTCTCCCTCTCCCTCTCCTTCTCCCTCTCCCTCTCCCTCTCCTTCTCCCTCTCCCTCTCTCTCCTTCTCCCTCTCCTTCTCCCTCTCCCTCTCCCTCTCCTTCTCCCTCTCCCTCTCCCTCTCCCTCTCCCTCTCCTTCTCCCTCTCCTTCTCCCTCTCCTTCTCCCTCTCCTTCTCCCTCTCCTTCTCCCTCTCCTTCTCCCTCTCCTTCTCCCTCTCCTTCTCCCTCTCCTTCTCCCTCTCCTTCTCCCTCTCCTTCTCCCTCTCCTTCTCCCTCTCCCTCTCCCTCTCCTTCTCCCTCTCCCTCTCCCTCCTTGCGGTATTGCATACACACAAAGGTAAAGCGAATGTCACTTTTTTAACCCATCATTACCTAATACCCACCCTAGTAAGGCTAAAGAGGACCCCCTATCATGCACCTTTCCTGGTAGATGTGCTGTTTTCTAATTATTAACATATTATAGATTTTGTTATTATGTCTTTATAATATCAATAGACTAAAGCTGGAAACAATGTTATAGCATCAAGATCTTTTATTTATCAATCAACACAGAAGTGAATCAGGTGGACAGCACACCCTTTTCCGCTGATACTCTGACCCTTTACCTCATTGGCACCAGACAATGGAACATTTCACATCTATATGCAGAACATCAAGTACAAAGCTGTCAAACTCCAGTCTTCAAGGGACACCAACAGGTCAGGTGTGAGGATATCCTTGCTTCAGCACTAGCGGTGCAGTCAATGACTGAGCCACCTGTGCTGAAGCAGGGATACCCTTATAACCCGAGGATCTAGTATAATAAGAACACATACCTCCCTGGTGTGTCAGGTAGTTCAAAGGATTGATGGCCATAATTGGTCAGGGACTCAGATCCACATAAAAGCACAGTATGGCTTTCAGTGATACTTCAGCCTTTGAAAGTCAGCAACAAGTGAAGTCAATGAATGTTGACTCACACTGAAAGGTATCACTCTTCCCTTATCTTTTTTTTCTCTACACATATTGTATTTCTGAACATACAGTATATTTGGAAGGGTTAAAGCCTGAATTTGCCATGTCCAATCTCTCTGTCTACAGACACGCGGCTAAACAGTTGTAGCTGGCCTATAACTATCAAATCATTACTCAGTCTTGTTTCTAGCTGAAATACATGGACCACCATCCACCCCATCTCCTCCTATTCCGGCACTCTGCTCTCCTTCATATACCCAGCACTGCATACACTATGGTGGGTAAGGGAAAGGTCCAAGCTATTTATACTGATGCCCCGGACGTTATTCGAACACATCACGGCACCGATTTTGAGTTCTCTGCTGTTCCCCACGCAGCATGAACGCGGCCAATCGCCCCAGACACCGCGCTTATCGCGGATGTTTTGTTTGAATTTCATGGATTCTGTTTCTTCGTTTGCAATAAAATGGATGAGTTGTAATGTGTACAGCACTGTGCTACTGTGCTACTGTGTCACTGTGTCACTGTCACTGTGCTCCTGTGTCACTGTGCTACTGTGCTACTCTGTTACTGTTCTACTGTGTCACTCTGTTACTGTGCTACTGTGCTACTGTGTCACTGTGCTACTGTCACTGTGCTCCTGTGTCACTGTGCTACTGTGTCAATTTCATGTTTTTAAAAGCCAGAACACTAAAATTCGTTTTTCTGCACTCGCCGCGCTCGCATCTTAGTGCGGGAAGGCTGGGATTCATCCCGCGGTTTCAAATCGGGATTCCGATGTACATGACGCGTGAAGTGTTCGAATAACGGCCGCTGCGTCAGTAGTACTTCACTACTTGCAAATCTCTTTCAGTGTCTCACATACAGCTGCAGCGGCCGTTATTCAAACACTTCAAGCGTTGTGTACCTCGGAATACCGATGTCATGACGCGGGATGTCTTCCAACCTTCCCGCCTTAAGACGTGAGTGCGGCGAGTGCAGAAAATGGCATTTTAGAGTTCCGTTTTTTAAACACCTGAAATTGGCCCAGTAGCACAGTACTGTACTCATTGTAATTCATTCATTTCATTGCACACCGAGAAACAGAATCCATGAAATTCAACAAAAGCAATCGCGATAAACGCGGGAGCCTGGGGCGATTGGCCGCGTTCATGCTGCGTGGAGTACAGCAGCGCACACGAAATCGGCGCCGTGAATTGTTCGAATAACAGACGCTGCAGCTGTACATATATAAGCAACAAATAGTAGTTATCCATTTCTATTCTGCTGTATCTATCGCACCCTCCCATTAAATCTTTGTGACATTTAGTATTCCTGCAACACTGGCTTCATTCTGCCCCTGGAGACAGGGGGCATTAACCAAGTACTCTTTGGGGTCTTGAAACGCGCTCCTGACAAATTTGTCAGTCCTGATGATAAGGATATACATACCTAAAATATCAACACAAACATATTTAGCAGAGACCTGGGATTGCATTGTCTCATGTGAGTCAATATTTACAATTCAATTAAACAAAACAAATATTATATGGAACCGCCTGTCGTAAAAATGATGGAGCTACCTTATCCCGCAGTGTCTAGGAAGGAATATCACTGGGAAATCAGCTTGTTATTGAGTTTAAAATGTGTCAAAGCTTCATGTTTAGCGTGGAATTGGCTTGGAGTCTTGTATGTGACAGAATTAGTTGAGGAGCACATGCAAGTGATGCATATGTGCATAAATACACGTGTGTATACATGGGCTTGAACAGCATGGGATGAAGTTGTAGACTACAAACTCTGACAATGAGGGGGATTTGAATGTCCTCTATCCCAGCTGTTACACAAGGTAGCCAAACGCCCAATTGAACATTAAAAGCCAGAAATGTAGGATGGAAATTGACCAGGCCGCGTTATCAGGAAAGGTTGAAACAGAAGATCTTTATGGGAGCTGAAAAGGTGGCCAATTTCCACCACCATGATAGTGGCTTTTGTGCTTCTAACTCTCAATTCCCTCCAGGGAGCTCCACGATTGTTCCCTCCAGTGGTTTGATGGCCTCCAACAGTGTATCGAAAAGGACAAAATCACGTCTAATTATTCCCGTTTTGTTATGATGCCATTGTGTGCGGATCATTTAGTGGCTGGAGTATTTTGCCAATAGGCTGCATTACTCCTGCAATCATTCAGTCCCAGATATGAAAGGGCCTGTAGCATTACATAACAACCAACATGGGACTTTATGTCTGCCCCTTCAGCCCTATAAACCTACAATACTCTTAGGTGGTAAATCTACATGGTTTGAATCCCTATGGGGATTTTCTGCCGAAAACGTCCCAGACAGCTGCTTTGGCATACTGTATATAGAATAAGGTCCTTAGTCCTTTTAACAACCTATCCTGAAGGTGGACAGCACAATGTCTTTAAAGCAATGAACACAAACAGCCAAGAGAGACATTAAGGTACATAAAAGAATCAAGCACTTACGTGACACAATTGGACGAGGACGCATGGAATGGGCAGGACTTAGTAACAAAGGCAAGCCGCTGATTGGCCGGAGAAAGACAGGCGATGAGATGGAGAGGTAAAGGCAGAAGTGGCCCTGAGAGAAGAAGTATGGACAGACAGACAATACAATAAAACAGAGAGGGGGGGGGGGTGGAACATGTAGTGGTTCCCCTTAGCTCCAGTCATAGCAATAGTCTTAACCATCCTAGTTATTAAAGGTGGGTTCGGTGACGTACAAGTGCCCGGTTCCTATGGAAGGTTGTATGACCCTTATTAAGGTTAAGGCCAATCTCAAATACTATGGGAAAGAAACATACACAAACAGAGACATAGAGCTAAAGGGGTTTCCCAGACACAGATAACACATTGCCCTCTTCCTCCCTCCCACAACAAGAACAAATGAAGAGGAGTTTTTGGGTAGAAGTGACACTTACTGGGTACTCTGTTTATGGCCTTCAAGGGTCTCAGGACGCGCACGGTGCGTATAGCGGACAGGTTAATGTTCTGGAGATCCAGGGAATATTCCACCATTCTACAGTGAAAGAGAGAAGGTGCAAACAGATGAATTAGCGAGGACGGAGTTCAGGATTGAGTTGATATCAGAAGAAGGAATAGGGGAGAAGTGAAAGGATTAGAGAGCGCGTGGTCTTGTGGTTGATGCACTCGCTGTGTTACCACGCTCTGTATTCTAATGTCTATCTTATACATATACATACCTAGGTAATATAAGAAATACAGGTACAGGCACATAATGAGGATATCAGCATTGAGACAAATCTGCGGAGAGGACATTTTAGCCCCTTTACTGCCAGAGGTGCCAGCAAGGCGCTGCTTGCAGAGAAGGGGCTACAAGAAGTGTGGGAAGGTTAAATCAGTGTTCCCTACATAGGATCATACAACCCATGCAAATGAATTTATGTAAAGCCATACTGAGTCTGATTACAGCAGGGGAGGCCAACTCCAGTCCTCAAGGGCCACCAACAGGTCAGGTCTTCAGGATATCCCACCTTCAGGACAAGACAAGTCGAAGACTGAGCCTCTGATTGAGTCACCTGTGCTGAAGCAGGGACTGATTGAGTCACCTGTGCTGAAGCAGGGATATCCTGAAAACCCAACCTTTTGGTAGCCCTTGAGGACTGGAGTTGGCCACTCCTGCTATAGGATGTAGATAATGAAATTAGATAGGATTCACCTAAAATATAGTTAGAAACGTATATACATCGATAGAAGCATTTACACGCAGAAAGATTGAACAACGTTATAATCGATGGAAAGATAAATGGGTGGGTACTGTAGGCAGATAGATTAGTAGATACATAGGTACAGGGTACTGTAGACAGGTAGAAAAGACGGAAGGAAGATACAGCAAGAGAGAGGGAGACAGAACTTTAATGAGTGTGAGTGAATGTGTGAGAAATGAATAAAGAGATAAGCGTGGGTAAAGAAGAACCATACTTATATCTAAAGTTCACTCAGCTAGTTAGTTAGAATACACATATAGTTAAAGAGACCAATACGTAAAGTAACGACGTACACAAAGTTGAACACAGCTGGTATACTGCAAAAGACGGATTGGACGGTAATAGGCAGACAACCCGGCAGAATGGGGTTTGTTATTGGACATCAACTGGGTCCAACTGACCAACGAACGGTTTAGCAGCCGGCCATGGGCCAGCCATCGAAGAAAAAGAAACATTTCATGGGAGGAGCTGCACCGCACCTAATCCAGAGAATCACTTCAAGGGCCTCCTCAGGAGTACATGGGGAGCTAAGTGGGGCAACAGGAGCATCCCAAACTAGCAATACGATTCCCCCCTATTCCACTCGATATAGACAAACAACAAACCTATACACAAGGGCAGCTGTACAGCCACCTTCAATAAGCTGATACCGCCTCTGTGGGAACAAAACATAGTTGGATAGAAGCCTGTTCATTAATATTTACCAAATTCATTCAAAAAATAGGCACAGACACCCTCAAGGCATTTACATTGACACAAAATAACTTTAATTTATTGGCTCCATTTTATCTAATCAATTTATTTTCAGGAGATTCAAGTCCTGCGCAATAAACATGTATTAAGTATCTAAACAGGGTGCAGTTAGCTCTCCGTCTTCCCATGGATGAAGTTGAGTAGCTGCCTGGGCCACTCCATGATAGTACTGCCGGGTAACAAGTACGGGGTACGTACCTCTGTGCGGGACGCTCTGGGTGGGATCACTAGAGGGCTGCATAAGGGTCCCGTGTAGTTCCTACTCTTCCTGCATATATAAACCTCATTCCAACTATACATATACTGTATACACACTCCCAGAGTGCCTGCCTTTTTTCTACATATACCTCACAGACCGTACTGCTGCTTGCACCTGGGCAGATGAACAACCTCGTGGAGTGCCACTTCCAGTGTACATACTATATATACACACATATATACATATATATATATATATATATATATATATATATATATATATATATATATATATATATATATATATATATATATATATATATATACAGTGTTCGACAAACCCATACATTTGCTCGCCCCGGGCGAGTGGATTTAACCCCCGGGCGAGTAAATATTGGCCCAAGCAGCATACGTTTGATACTAGGTGGCGAGTAAATTTTTTTGTGTGGCGAGTAGATTTTTTGGTGATTTGTCAACCACTGTATATATATATATATATATATATATATATATATATATATATATATATACACACACACATATATATATATATATATATATATATATATATATATACACATCAAGGTCGAAACAGCTGTCTGTGGGTGGTTTTCTGGGTATGCACCTTAACCCTGGCTGTGCTCAAAGCTGTGACCATGCAGTAAGCTTAAGCCTATAGGGAACCATGTTAAAAATGGCTATTGAGGCAAAAAGTGACACTGTGTGCTCATTTGCATGTCATTTCCCAGAATCCCTTGCTGCAGTGGAAGTGCTGTATGCTGGGTGATAATGGGGAAAGGCGGGGTTGCAGATCTGCCTAAGACATGCAGATGAGCATACAGTTATATTTGCATATATATATATATATATATATATATATATATATATAAACACACACACACACACACACACATATACAGTATATATATATATATATATGCTTCATTCATTGTAACATCGCCGGAAGAAGAGATCAGTGTATCTCGAAAGCTCGCACAAATAAAAGCATTTCGTTAGCCACAGAACGGTATCATCTATTTATTTTTTTATTTTTTTGATTATTGAAGCTCGGCTAACACGGTACTGATACCTCTACATATATATATATATATATATATATATATATATATATATATATACACATATATATGGTGTGTTTTAAGTTATGGTGGGTGAAAAAGGTGACAATTTGCGTGTCATTTCCCAGAATTCCTTGCTGCAGTGGAAGGTGAGAATGGTGAAAGGCAGGGTTGTAGACCTGGCTAAGACATGTGAATGTGCTCACAAGTGATCTTTTTATTTACATATATATATAAATATATAGTTCCCTCTAAAATTCAATAATATGAATCACGTATAAAACACAGTATGTATTTATTTTCACTTCACGCCATAATTAGGATTCCTTCAGTAAAACTATTTTGCTGCCCTTGTAATCTAACAGCCCAACATTAATGCTTCCTCCAGGGAGCCCGTCGCGGGGTGAGACCTCGTATTTGCCTAATGAGCAATGTGTCACCTCTGAGCCCCTGCACCATTAGTCCCGTGTCATGTTCTCCTTACTACCAGGAAGTCATCTGCGCACTGGGAAGACGCGGTGTGTTTTATAATTAATGTGCTCTGTCTGCTTTGCATCCTCACGTCCATCTAAACGCAAAGCACAACTGCAAATATATTTTAATGGGATTCTTCCTTAACTCTGTCGCTGTTTTTTATGGGTTATTTCTGCCGCCGGGAGAGTCGGATAAATAGTCCTCCGAGGGGTAGATGCGCAACGCTCTGTTACTGACTTAACGAGACGTTAGCTTCAGTTACTGTCCCTCATTAAGCGCTAACGGGATCTTCAGAGCTCAGTAACGAGGCATTAAGTGCTGCTTTCAGCCGTAACAAGCCCCGGCGTTATTATAACGGACGTTAGTGCTAATAATCTGCAAAAGAGATGTTCCCTCTAACAGCGCCAACCCCCAGAGCCGCGGGATAGTTACCGCAGGGATTTAATGTTACGCTGGTTAGGTGAGAGATACAGGTGCGTTACTCCCATCCAGGCCCTGAGGAGATCTGTCTGTTACAGGGGCTGGGTAAGTGTGAGACCCCAGGCAGGTCTGAAATTTCTATTATATTGTTATTTACAGGCAGAGCCTCCAACAGATTTTCCGGGGCCCAGGACTAGAGTTTCGACCCCCACCCCCCAAATACATACAAAACCTTGGGGATGATCTCGGACTTCTGGTGCCTCGGCTCTACCCCAGCTGCTGCCGGCCTCCAGTCTGGTTCCCCTCTCTCTTATGCCTTTCAGGCCTGACTCTCCATCACTCTCCCGCGCTGGGCCTCTCTGCCTCACTGACCCATGCCGGGCCTCTGTCATACCGGTGCGGGCGCTGACGACACAAAGAGGCCCTGCTCAGAACAGTGAGGAAGTCGTGCAGCTGGGGAGAAACGGGGCCCGATGGCCAGACAAAGGAGTTGGGCCTGACCTCTGGCCAGGCCCAACTTCTTTCCCCAGCTGCCAGTCCTCTCATTGCTGCCAGGCCCTGGCTCTCCCCAGCTGTGGGCCTTCCTCACTGTCCCACGCCGAGCCTGTCATGCGAGTGCGTGCCGGAAGCTGGGCCCAGCTTCTGGTGCGTGCCGATGTCAGAGAGGACCGGCGCACCAGGGTCAGAGAGAAAGGCAGAGAGAGTGAAGGAGAGGCTGGGGAGAGGCTGGGCCCAGCGGCGAAGAGAGGACTGGCAGCTGGGCAAAGACGTTGGGCGCTGACCTTTGACTTCTGGCCGGGCCCAACTTCCAGTGCCAGATGGCCGTGCCCCCGCAACCACCGGGCCCGGGACACTTGACCCTGCCTGCTCTCTCCCACTGCTCGCGCCCCCCCCTACCTTTTCTCCGGCATCAACAGTGTCATTTGATGTCACAATTGTCATGGCAACAAGGTAAGAGGCATACAGAGGGCACGCGCGCTCCCCGTCATTTTATTTAAATGTGGTGGGAAGAGCGTGGAGCCTCTGTATGCGCCGCACTTCCCCCCCCCTTCCCCCCGAAAATCTTACGCCCCCCAGTTTACGCACCCCTGCTCTAGATGCCCTAATAAAGGGGTGGCCAACTCCAGTCCTCAAGGGCAACCGACAGGTCAGGTTTGAGGATTTCACTGCATCAGCACAGGTGGGGCCGTCGAAGACTGAGCCACTGATTGAGCCTCCTGTGTAGAAACAGGGATATCCTGAAAACCGGACCTGTTGGTAACTCTTGAGAACTGGAGTTGGCCGCCCCTGCCCTAAACATCCAGGGTATGTCATGCTAGAGATGTTAATGCTGTAGTACCCGCCACTCCCACATCCCCCCCCCCCCCCGATTGCTTGCACCCAGCGATTACGTGGTTGAATCCCGGAAGACCGCTGGCACTCAAATGGTTAGTGGAGAATCCTTCATTTCCAGCGCTGTGTACAGTGTCAGTGCTATGTATGAAAAATATCCTCATCAATAAGGCTGCACCGTAATAAGGACCCAGCTCTCTCTGTTTGGGAGGGTATCTCTCTGCTTTATTATATACCTCCCAAAATACTGTTTTTATGTATCCTGTACTGAGCAGTGATGCGTTTTTTAAGTGCAGTGCTTGGGACACCTCGCAGAGGCTGTGTGATAAATCCGTGACTCCTTCATCACTCCTGGGGTCTCCTCCGGGGCGAGAGAGGAACTTACTCTGCAATTACAGACCATGATGTTCCAGGTGTCTTGTTTCATTCTTCAAGCTGGCTGTACGCTCGCTCTCTGTACTGGAGCGTACCTAGGTAGTCAGGCAGAAGCAGGTAGCAGCGGATAACTGACCCAGGCAGACAGCTCATTACATCTGGATGAGAAGGGCTCCAGCAGGCAGAGGCGCTCTGACACTGCTTGCAGCATCCTAGTAGCCCCCCCTGGGGTTTAATTCTCTCTTTCCTCACTTGCCTAATAAGAAAATACAAAAATATAAAGTAATGAATGGTCACTACTCCTCCGCATCAACACACGCTTGTAAGGTTAAAAAATAACTTTTATTACCAAAAAAGAATGGACATCGTGAAAGAGACCACTCTGACGCGTTTCATCCCGACATGGGACTTTATCAAAGAGTACAATCTCTTGATAGCAACCACATATATATAGAGCAATAGCCAGATTATGATTGGATGGCTAAAATCAGACTCAGCAGATACAGATAATCACATTAAGGTGGAAACATATGCAATTAATCTCAAACCCACAGAATGGTCTGATAGAAAAAAGACCAAACAATTACATACCTATTTACATGCAAACACAGTTTTAAAACAGTTTTAAAAAAACAACAAATCAGATGTCCAACATAAAATACAAATAAATGAACAATTGATCATGGATGTATACTCAATGAGATGAATGTGAAACAACATGAACCTGAATGGATCCTCTAAACGTAATTAACCATTTGCTCAATATGAACAAAATAACATCATATACAGATCATAATAATACTCATATCGCCACTCTCCATTCCTTCAATCATGCAGGAAATGTTTTAGTTCCCAATCGGAATTGATTCCAAAGGGATGGAGAGTGGCGAGAGTATATATCCAGTACATTTCTTTTTTATTTAATGTATTCTCCCTATTTCCACCCCTGGGGTGACGGGGTATATGTTCAATTGCAGAAAAGGAGAAATTACCAATTCCACCTCTGGGGCATTGGGAGAAATGCCTGGATACAGGATGGATAAGATCTTTCTTTTTAATTAAACGTGCATGTTCAGCTATGTGTAGTTTTAAAGATGTAATCGTTCGGCCTACATACCTCTGGCCGCACGCACATTTAAGTACATACACAACATAGCTTGTGTTACAGTTCAAAAAATCTTTAATGTAATGTTTTTTAACACCGTCTGAACCAGTAATGAACTTAGCAGGAGCAGCATATTGACAAATAGAACAATTGGCACAACTGAAAAAGCCTTTTGGGATCGTTGTGATGGATGAACGACCTGACTTAGAGTCAAAAAGACTGGGTGAAAGATGAGCGGCCAAAGTTTTTGCTTTGCGAAAAGTAAATCTAGGGCCTTTCTTTAGTGAAGAACCAATATCTTCATCTAATAACAATGTATTACAGTGTTTAGATATAATACTTGAAATTTGTGATGATTGTGAACTAAAAGTAGTTATGAAAAATGGGCTCTGTGAATCATCATTAGATGATAGCTTTCTTTTATTAAACCTTGAACCAGTCTTATTGATCAGAGCATCTCTATCAATAGAATCAGCTTTCTCAAAAGCTGCTTTAACATCCTTAATTGAATAGCCCCTGGCTATAAACCTGTCACACATTTCTTTAGATCTTAACAGGAAAATATCATTATTAGAGCAAAGTCTCTTCAGTCTCATGAATTGAGATCCAGGAATATTCCTAATCAATGAACGGGGTGACAACTCCGTGCATTGAGAAGCATATACCTGGAATTCTCTTTACGGTAAATATCGGTCTGGATGTTCATATCACTATCAATGTACAGAGTCAAATCTAAATAGTGAATAAAATTAATATTGTGCTCAAAAGTGAATTTGATATTGTAATCATTAGTGTTAAGATATTTAACAAAAGACAATAAAGAGTGCTCATCCCCCTTCCAAATCAAAATCAGACGATATACTGATATACTGATATACTGACGAAAAGGATTATTAATGTGATAAATAAATTGTGACTCCCAAAAACCCATAAACAAATTAGCAAATGACGGTGCGAAACTTGTGCCCATAGCGGTACCCAATTTTTGTAGATAAAACCGTGAATCAAATAAAAAATAATTGTGCGTGAGTAAAAATAGTATCGATTCTTGTATAAACGTGCAATGTGAAATAGATAAAGTGGATAAATCTAAAAAGTGTTGTACAGTTTTAAGACCGTGCTTGTGCTCAATAATGGAGTCACAATTTATTTATCACATTAATAATCCTTTTCGTCAGTATATCGTCTTTTTTAAGAGATATATTGACGATCTGATTTTGATTTGGAAGGGGGATGAGAACTCTTTATTGTCTTTTGTTAAATATCTTAACACTAATGATTACAATATTAAATTCACTTTTGAGCACAATATTAATTTTATTCACTATTTAGATTTGACTCTGTACATTGATAGTGATATGAACATCCAGACCGATATTTACCGTAAAGAGAATTCCAGGAATATGCTTCTCAATGCACGGAGTTGTCACCCCCGTTCATTGATTAGGAATATTCCTGGATCTCAATTCATGAGATTGAAGAGACTTTGCTCTAATAATGATATTTTCCTGTTAAGATCTAAAGAAATGTTTGACAGGTTTATAGCCAGGGGCTATTCGATTAAGGATGTTAAAGCAGCTTTTGAGAAAGCTGATTCTATTGATAGAGATGCTCTGATCAATAAGACTGGTTCAAGGTTTAATAAAAGAAAGCTATCATCTAATGATGATTCACAGAGCCCATTTTTCATAACTACTTTTAGTTCACAATCATCACAAATTTCAAGTATTATATCTAAACACTGTAATACATTGTTATTAGATGAAGATATTGGTTCTTCACTAAAGAAAGGCCCTAGATTTACTTTTCGCAAAGCAAAAACTTTGGCCGCTCATCTTTCACCCAGTCTTTTTGACTCTAAGTCAGGTCGTTCATCCATCACAACGATCCCAAAAGGCTTTTTCAGTTGTGCCAATTGTTCTATTTGTCAATATGCTGCTCCTGCTAAGTTCATTACTGGTTCAGACGGTGTTAAAAAACATTACATTAAAGATTTTTTGAACTGTAACACAAGCTATGTTGTGTATGTACTTAAATGTGCGTGCGGCCAGAGGTATGTAGGCCGAACGATTACATCTTTAAAACTACGCATAGCTGAACATGCACGTTTAATTAAAAAGAAAGATCTTATCCATCCTGTATCCAGGCATTTCTCCCAATGCCCCAGAGGTGGAATTGGTAATTTCTCCTTTTCTGCAATTGAACATATACCCCGTCACCCCAGGGGTGGAAATAGGGAGAATACATTAAATAAAAAAGAAATGTACTGGATATATACTCTCGCCACTCTCCATCCCTTTGGAATCAATTCCGATTGGGAACTAAAACATTTCCTGCATGATTGAAGGAATGGAGAGTGGCGATATGAGTATTATTATGATCTGTATATGATGTTATTTTGTTCATATTGAGCAAATGGTTAATTACGTTTAGAGGATCCATTCAGGTTCATGTTGTTTCACATTCATCTCATTGAGTATACATCCATGATCAATTGTTCATTTATTTGTATTTTATGTTGGACATCTGATTTGTTGTTTTTTTAAAACTGTTTTTAAACTGTGTTTGCATGTAAATAGGTATGTAATTGTTTGGTCTTTTTTCTATCAGACCATTCTGTGGGTTTGAGATTAATTGCATATGTTTCCACCTTAATGTGATTATCTGTATCTGCTGAGTCTGATTTTAGCCATCCAATCATAATCTGGCTATTGCTCTATATATATGTGGTTGCTATCAAGAGATTGTACTCTTTGATAAAGTCCCATGTCGGGATGAAACGCGTCAGAGTGGTCTCTTTCACGATGTCCATTCTTTTTTGGTAATAAAAGTTATTTTTTAACCTTACAAGCGTGTGTTGATGCGGAGGAGTAGTGACCATTCATTACTTTTTATTTTTGCCTACATCTGATATGGAGCACACAGAGGTCCCAATATGTTAGCAGGTGTTGCCACTATTCAGCAGAGGCGGTATCCCGAAGATCCGTGCGCCGGAGCGCACTGCATGCTGGTCCCCCGGAGATAACTCAGCTGTTGGAGTCAAAGACGTGGGGTTAGACGTACTACATGCCGCAGCGCATTGTGACCGTGACTGAGTGACGTCATCTCCATCGACGGACCGGGGAGCTGGCTTTACCGCCAGGCAGCAGAGCAGTAGCTGTATCCGCTAGAGCCTTGCGCAGGAGCGCCCTGCCTTTCTAGGATCAGCTACAGCTTTCCCGATGCCGACGGCAGCACGCCCACAGTTACAGGTTACGGGCGCTTTCAGTATACAGCTCAGCTGTTGGGGTGGCAGGGTACTTACCGGTTAAGGGCAGCATTCATTTGGGTCATTAGTGAGGTTGCAGATGGATGTGGCGGAGGTCAGATCATGTTTGCACCTATAGTACCAAATTGATATTGAGCCCCCGGTTGGTACGTTATACCTTATAGCCACCCCATATCTATATACTTTCTTATTGCTTATTTGCCTGCATTGGGACCCCTTCCTTCGTTGTGCCTGAACATTGGCTAAACATATGCCTATATACCTACACATGATTGTCAGCATTGGAATACCCCATGTCATACTCCATTTTTTGTCCTAATAAGAAAATACTTCCACTTTTCCCGATTCTTTCTTCCCCCATATTCCTTTCTCACTTCTTCCTTTTTCTTTTCTCCCTTCTTTTCTTTCCTCCCCTTCATTTCTCCCTTCTTTCTCACGGCTATTTTGCAGCAACCAAATCTCTGCACGCCGCTTCGCCACCAAGGTAACTCCCTAACCTTACCCTGTTCCCTACAAGCCCCCAAATACTAACACGACCCTCTACTCTAAAAACCTTAACCTCTTACCCTTCAAACCCCTAATCTTCACCACTAATACTAACGCTACCCCCTACCCTAAAAACATTAACACTTTACCCTAATCCCCTACCCTAAAAACATTAACACTTTACCCTAATCCCCTACCCTATAAACATTAACCCCTTACCCTAAAATCTTTACCCTAATCCCCTACCCCTCTCCTAGTGGAGAGAAGCCTGCACTGGGACTCTCGACCACCCCCCCATCCTCCCCTCCTTTCCCCCCCCCCCCTCCAGCTTAACTGTTTTTCAGCCGTTGTTTGTAGTTTGTCGCTTGTAGTCTTGAGCATTGTGTATATGTTTCATGTGTTTGTCTGTTAGTTATATGTGGTGAGTCTCTGTTTGTGTTACATGTGATTAAGTTGTGTCAGCAGTATACACTATGATTTTCTTCAGGGCTTAAATCCCACATATCATGGGACTTATCTCCACGGATCCATCAAGTCGGTCCAGGGGTACAAGATTGAACTTCCAACTAAGGTTCATCCTAACACCTAGAAGTTCATTCGGATAATTTATTTTGGACCATTTCTGAGGCGCCGGTTCGTATTGGTTATTTGTTCTATGTTCTGATCTTGTTCGGTCAGTTTTGGTGTCAGGCGGCCTTATCTCAGATATATGAGGTTTCCTTGTATTTTTGATTTAATTAATCACTATACGTCACAATATTATTTGTTCACACAGCAGAAGCGCTTATAGCACCATCTTTCTTTTATAATGCATGGTCTGTCTTTAGTCATAGCGCAGTTCTTACTGCTCCAGGCCATTTGCGTGCGCTTTTCATACTGACTGGTTTTCACCACACTCTTCATTTTGACAATTATTCTTCATATTTTATCATCCAATTATCGATTTCCCGATATACGGAATTTCACTTTACGGACAACTTTTCAGGAACATAGTGTATCTGTTTCCTGTGTAACACCCCTATCGCAGCTGGCTGCCAGAGATAGGGTGTACATGAATACGTGTCTCTGATGTTACTGACCGTGTTTAGACCGGCTCTACTAGAGGTTAGCTCAGTGGTTTTTCCCTTGGATCTCAGGGTCTTCTTCTTCGTGGGTCCAGGCCTAGGCAGTAGTGGAGTGGATCAAAGCAGGAAAAACAGGAAAAGGGCGCCAGGAACTTTGAAATAGTGGTGGTCTTTATTGTGGTTCAACAATAGGGCATTCCGCCATAGAACAGTAGAACAGCAATGCAGCAGTAATCAGGACAGGTTTTCAGTGAACAATGGCATCCGCCTAGAAAAGTAGCCATTCCCCCTCCAGACAGGAGTTCCATGTACAGTAGTCAATGTAGAATTGGGTGCTCACGCCATTCATTGAACGTGGGGTCTGGATTCACCACCCCCCTCGCAAGAGTAGCCTCTCTTGGTCCCTAATTCAAGTACCCTGCATCCAGGAAGCTCATCCCTGTCTGTTGTAACAAGGAAAGCTTTCCCTTCTCTTCCTGCCTGAAGTATTAAGTCTGCTGGGGGTGTATTCCCTGGAGTCCCTCTCTTATAGAAGGATCTCCTATACTTAGGGTGACAAGACGTCCCGGTTTTGCTCTGGGCTGTCCCGGTTGCCAGTCCGTCCCAGAAATGTACCGGTTTTTGCCCCTGGTCCCGTGCGCGAGGGCGGCGGCATGAGGAGGATGCGGCAGCTGGTGAGAATTTTTTTTCAATGGTAGAATGCCGGGGGGCGGGGCTTTAGAGAAGAAGCAGGAGATTGGTTGGAGGTCAGAGGATGCCAGGGGCGGGGCTTTGTACCAGGGGCGGATGTAGTGAGCTGAGCTGCTTCTCTGTGTGTGTGTGTGTGTGTGTGTGTGTGTGTGTGTGTGTGTCCTGTCTGCCTGTCTGTCTGTCTGTGTGTCATAGGAGGAGAGGAGGGAGAGGTATGAGGAGGGGGAGATATGAGGTGGGGGAGATACAGTATGAGGAGAGGAGGGGGAGATATGAGGAGGGGAAGGTATGAGGAGAGGAGGGGAAGGTATGAGGAGGAGGAGATACTGTATGAGGAGGGGAGGGGGAGATATGAGGGGAGGGGGAGGTATGAGGAGGGGGAGATACTGTATGAGGAGGGGAGGGGGAGATATGAGGAGGGGAAGGTATGAGGAGGGGGAGATACTGTATGAGGAGGGGAGGGGGAGATATGAGGGGAGGGGGAGGTATGAGGAGGGGAAGGTAAGAGGAGGAGAGGGGAAGGTAAGAGAAGGGGAGGGGAGGTATGATGAGGGGAGGGGTATGTATGAGGAGGGGAGGGGGTGTATGAGGAGGGGAGGGGGTGTATGAGGAGGGGAGGGGAAGGTATGAGGAGGGGGAGGTATGGGGAGGGGAAGGTATGATGAGGGGAGGGGAAGGTGTGAGGAGGGGAGGGGAAGGTATGAGGAGGGGAGGGGCTGGTATGAGGAGGGGAGGGGAAGGTGTGAGGAGGGGAGCGGGAGGTATGGGGAGGGGAAGGTATGATGAGGGGAAGGTGTGAGGAGGGTAAGGGAAGGTGTGAGGAGGGGAGGGGAAGATATTAGGAGATGAGGAGGGGGAGATATGAGGAGGGGGGGGAGATATTAAGAGATGAGGAGGGGGAGATATGAGGAGGGGAAGGTATAAGCAGGGATGGGGGAAATATTAGGAGATGAGGAGGGGGAGATATTAGGAGATGAGAAGGGGGAGATATTAGGAGATGAGGAGGGAAGAAATGAGGAGGGGAGTAGAAGATATGAGGAGGGGAGGGGAAAGTATGAGGTGGGGAGGGGGAGATATGAGATGAGGAGGGGGAGATATGAGATGAGGAGGGGGAGATAAAGGGAGGGGAAGATGTGAGGAGGGGAGGGGAAGGTATGAGGAGGTGAGGGGAAGGTATGAGGAAGGGAGGGGAAGGTATGAGGAGAGGAAGGGAAGGTATGAGGAGGGATGGGGGAGATATTAGGAGATGAGGAGGGGGGATATTAGGAGATGAGGAGTGGGAGATATGAGGTGGGGAGGGGAAGATATGAGGAGGGATGGGGAGATATTAGGAGATATGAGGAGGGGAGAAATGAAGAGGGGGAGAAATTAGGAGGGGATGGTATGAGGAGGGGAGGGGAAGGTATGAGGGGGAGATATGAGGAGGGGAGATATGAGGTGGGAGGGGGAGATATGAGGAGGGGGCGATATTAGGAGATGAGGAGGGGGAGATATGAGGAGGGGAGGGGAAGGTGTGTGGAGGGATGGGGGAGATATTAGGAGAAATGAGGAGGGGGATAAATGAGGAGGGTGAAATATGAGGAGGGGAAGATATAAGATGAGAATGGGGAGAAAAAGGGAGGTGGAGATATGAGGAGGGGAGGGGAAGGTATGTGGAGGGGAGGGGGAGGTATGAGGAGGGGAATTGAAGGTATGGGGAGGTTAGGGGGATATGAGGGGGGAGGGGAAGGTATGAGAAGGGATTGGGGAGATATTAGGAGTTGAAGAGGCGGAGATATGAGGAGGGGAGGGGAAGGTATGAGGAGGGATGGGGGAGATGAGTAGGGGAGATATGAGGAGGGGAAGGTATGAAGAGGGGAGGGGGAGATATGAGGAGGGGCGATATGAGATGAGGAAGGGGAGATATGAGGAGGAGGAGATATGAGATGAGGAGGGGAGGGGGAGATATGAGGAGGGATGGGGGAGATATTAGGAGATATGAGGAGGGGAGGGGGAGATAGGAGGAAGGGAGGAGATATAAGGAGGTGAGTTATGAGGTGGTGAGGGGGAGATATGAGGAGTGGAAGGGTGGTATGATGAGGAGGTATGAGGATGGATGAGGGAGATATTAGGAGATATGAGGTGGGGAGGGGGAGATATGAGGTGAGGAGAGGGAGATATAAGGAGAGGAGGGGGAGGTATGAGGAGGGGAGGGGCTGTGTTTGTAGGTAAGTGGCTGTGTGTTTGTCACTGTGTGTGTGTTTGTCACTGTGTGTGTGTGTCACTGTGTGTGCACGTATATTGGGGAGGGAGGTTGAGTGTGGGGAGGGGAGAAAAATACATGGGGGTGGGGGTGTAAGAGAGAGGGGGGAAGGAAAGGGTGACCGGGGAGTGTGAGGTGGGGTGAGTGAGAAGGTGTGTGAGAAGGGGGGGGGGGTTCTCGCAAGGCCTCGGAAACGTGGGTAGGGGGCCCCTGTAGAAACATTGGTCCTGGGTCCCGGGAAAGCTGTCTGTGGCCCTGCATGGCAGTGATGTCACTGACTGCCACGAGGACTGCAAGAGACCATATTTTGCAAAGTGTAATACACACACAAGGTCAGGAATGTCACAGTTTTAAAATGTCTTAATTTTAATTAATGCCTACATTTTTTTATTTCATTTTAATTTGTCAATTAATTATTTTATTTAATTTGTTAATTATTTTAATTTTAATTAATGTCTTCATTATGTATTTAATTTGAATTATTAAAGTAGAGTAGAGAAAGTACATTTCAGATTTCAGACTGCAAAGTGGTTTGTTTTATTTCTGATAGTGAAATCCCTTTTTACTTAATAGAATTTGTTATGTTGAAGTTACACTTTAAAAAAGGTTGTGTGTGGGGTATTTTCTGCTGCTCTCTAGAAATTTAAATGTATTGCTTTTAAATGCTGATTTCAAATTCATATTTGTGCACCCTTTTTCCTGCAGCGTGGGCACTCACGGACGTTGTCGTGCCTGCCACGAGGACGAGTTTTGACAGATCCATACAGACCTCAGGTCAGTCCAGAAAATAATAAAAATAATTAAAAAATATATATATATATCTTTCTTTTAATTTTTTTCCATTTTTTAAAAAACTGTTTTAGAGACACATACACACACACACACACACACACACACACACACACATACATACACATACACACACACACACACACACACATATACATACACACATACACAGTGAGGGAGCAGAGAGAGCGAGAAAGGGAGGGAAGGGGGGAGACGAGAGTTTGTGTTATGTTAAGAATCAAAAATAAATACATTTTTGAAGTAGTAATCATCCCCTGCGAACTGGGCATTCTTGGCCAATAATGCCCTGGCTGTAAGAGTTGAAGGGCCCAAGCAAAGCTCCCACCTTTATACACACAAACACACACGTCAGCCCCCACCTCTATACACACAAACACACACTTCAGCCCCCACCTCTATACACAAAAACACACACTGCAGTCCCCACCTCTACACACACTGCAGCCCCCACCTCTATACACACAAACGCACATTGCAGACCCCACCTCTATACACAAAAACGCACATTGCAGCCCCACACCTCTATACACACAAACGCACACTTCAGGCCCCCATCTCTATACACACAAACACACACTGCTTCTCCCACCTCTATACAAACAAACACACACTCTGCAGGGCCCCACCTCTGTATACAGAAACACACACTCCAGCAATGGTTGCCACCTTCTATTGAAGGCTAACCCGGAGATAAAAATTTTTAGATCTTTTTATTATATATTTATTTATCTTGCCTTTGGCTGTATCCTCCCCTCCAAATTCCGTCGACATGGCTGCGCGACGTCACGTAATGTACATTGCCATAACAACGAGCTGCTCCGTGACGTCACGCGGCATCAAGTTGACATGACAACGGGATGCATTATGGCGCCGAGGCATCACGTGATGCCACATTGTCATGGCAACATGTCACCGCCTGACGTCAGTGTCTCGTTGTCATGGCAATGGGGTGCGTCACGTGATGTAATTTGTTTAAAAAAATTATTTATAAATGTGTCCCGGTTTTTCATTTTGAAAATCTGGTCACCTTACCTATGCAGGTACTCCTATAGGGTCCCGGTGATGGTAGGGGGTAACCAGGCTCTCAAATAAAAGTCAAGCCCGTTTTGGTTACCCCTGATCTGTGTATAAGAGTCTAAGAGATCTAGCTCTTGGGCCCAGTAACAATGTACCATTCTGTGTAATAAAAGTATTTTTTGTGTTTTTCCCTTTCTGGGCATGTCAGCGAGCAGGGATTGCTGGGGGATGAGTTTCAAGGGGGGGGGGTTTGCGGAGGATCCATTAACAGAATGTGCCTAGGAGGTTGGGGTCCGGAGTTGTCGGTTCCCCTATAAATGTACCCGGGAATCATGCCTGATTCTTGGATACATGTTTGCACATTGTCCCGGCAATACCTCCCCTTGAAAATGCAAGCGCGGCTCAACACTAGGGTACCCTGCTTCAGCACAGCCCAGAAAGGGAATGATGCACAGGGATTAACATGTATTCCTGGAGGTGCGGGAATCCCTAGGTTAAGGGGGTACCCCAGCTAGTGCCAAGGTGACCCACAACCAGTATAGGGTTTGTGGGTGCCCCAACTGTATATAAGGTTGTGTGGTTGTGAGAGTCCAGACTGAGTCCAAGGGAAAGTGTGTGGGGAATAAGGCAGATAGAAATAAAACTACAACATTTTCCCGTTTCTGTCCCCTGTCCCCCAAGACTCAGAAGTGTAGTAAAATATAATTTATTAAATGTAAGGTGCTTTTTACATTCGGAACCGATGTCCAAACAGGCTGCCCGAGATAACTCATAGGCGCCGGTAAGTCTGCTGGACATCGGAGTTCAAAGCAGCCAGAGGAAGCCCAGAGGTGAGAATAGCATTTGGTCAGCGGGGAAAGGCGGAGATCATTGGCAATCCTCCGGGATGGCACTTGTTCTGCCAGACCTGGTGGAGCCTGCCCAGCAGGTGGCATTGAGATAGCCAGGGAGAGAGGTGGCAGGGAGAGAGGTGGCAGGGAGAGAGGTGGCAGGCTTGCGCATGTCTCTTGTCTATTACAAATTTCGCACTGACCCGGCTTTTCTAGCCGGCTTGGCTCTGATTGGTTGCTTGGGAATTTTCCCACGCGATGATTGGCTGCTGAGTTTTGTGAATGAAACTCAGAATACTATAAGAATCTGTGAGCCAATCAGATTCGTTGTCTCCGTTAGTAAGAGCGCGGGCGGGCTTTTCAAAGTTGCATCTGTGCGAATAGCAGAGCGACCGGCTTCGATTTCAAGCCTGAAAAGCCTGCCAGCCAGAGACTAAGTCCCGCCTTTTACGCCCAAGTTTTCAGAAACGATCGTAGCGGACGCGGCTGGAATTTTATGCCGATTTGAGTTCCAGGAAATTTGGACTAACTCGCGGTCAGGAGGGACCAAGTTCTCAGAAGAGAACGTAGCGGTGGGTTATGGAATTTTATGCCGATTTGGGTTCCAGGAGATTCCGGGCTAAGTCCCGGTCAGGGTAAAACTCTCCCATAGTTCCCTGCACCTAGGAAAGTCTAGTTTTCACCCCCCGTCCCAAAGTAAGTGTGTCTTTTTGTCTGTATTTTGTGTATCATTGTGTGTAAGTGAATTTATGCCAAATAAATTACAATATTTATCATTACCTTGTTTTGCTCAATGAATGATTCTGGTAAAAAGATGTAAATAACCTGGTCTCCCGTGACAGTCCCTTTTCCCCTGGATAGTAAAGCTGGAACCACGACTCACACCCACCATTGGTCTGGCCCCCTGGGTAGAACTGAGACTCACTCCCTTGGGGAGAACAAGACAGAACAGAACACGCTACTTTAGATAGGGGATCCCTGTTTTTATTCAGCAGGAGGAGCCATGATTCTGCCCCCAGTATCTGTGCAGATCTTGCTGTAGCACGGCCCTCATCCTGTCAGGTGATCCAACCAGACAGACAGACATGTGCCTGAAAGTGGCAACATAATTGAAACAAAGGGGAAACTATTTCACCTGCCTAGCCTGGTGACTAGTTAACCCTGGCACTGCCTGCAGCTTTAACAAGGCTAACATGCAGGGAAAGGTAAAGAATCTAGCAGGGTGCTACACCTACATTGGGGGATTCCTGAATTATTTAAAGTTAGACTTGGGAGGGGTTTAATTCCCTCTGGCTGCTCCCGTTTGTGTGATGTCACTGCGTGATCAGCAAGCGCTTGTACAGCCAGAATCCCCTCCCCATACCTTTATTGGCTTTCTAACCTGGACAGGGTGGGATAAGGAAAAAGAAAATTACAGCAGAAGCTTCCAAAGTGACTCCCCACAATGCTTTGCATCCACTGCAGCAAGGCATTGTGGGGCGTGACTTTGGAAGCTCCCGCAGTGAGTGACGGCTATATCTCCCATGCTGCCTGCACACACTGAGGGGCAGTTTGAAGCCTTATTAAGCGTGTTCCCCCCACGCACTCAGGACACTGTACTGCCTGGGATCAGTCACACAGTTTTGTCAGCGATAGCCTGACGAGTAGCAATAAGATTTATTCATTAGAATAAATATTTTCTAGCCGCGGGTGCACATTGTAAAGAAGGTTGGGAAGCGCTGCTGCAAAGGATTAGTTGTGGGATAATGAATAGCAAACCATGATCACTCATGCACTCTTCTTATTGCTATTCCTTATAGCCTTGCTTTCCTCTGCAAATTCTTCCGTAACTTCCAATTACCACTGGACTGAGCGAAGCAGACAGGGCTAATGTGAATTCATTATCTCTCGACATCACTCACTGACTCTGCAAGCTGCGGACAGGCTTCCACTGAACCCAACCAGGGGATTCTGAAGATTAGTTTTGCTCTAGAGATGTATACTGCGAAAAAAAAACAATATTTGTATTGATAAACCCAGTAGTGGCTTTGATAAACATGTCCTTGCAGAACACTAACCATCGCGCTGTAACACCGGCAGAAAGCGTGGTTAAGTCTCCTGCGCTGAAGCAGGTTAATAGGGTTCAGAAAACCATGCTCAGCTTCTTGAAGTCAGTAGAATAATAAGAGCACTGAAGTCTGTAGCCGCTATTTTATTGTGCAGCTGTGTTGCTTTGGTGTGGATGGCGTTACAATCTTCCGAAGCAGTGGAAAGACCGCTTCATTGAATATGGCTCATGGTCATCCTTAGCATTTCTCTCGAGTCTCTCAGAATACAGGTACCAAGTTACCTTGCACCGATCTGAGTGCCACCGTGCTAATGTAAAGTCCTGATCATATACGCGGTGAAGTCTCTTCCCTGCTCCAGCATCGGGAAGCAGCTTACCTAATAAATGCCTTAGTGGCTTTGGTGTAGGACACTTGGTCGCCAGGACATTTCGCAGAACATAGGTGGGAACCAGGGGTATGTTACCCCTAATCCTCAAGCCCTAATCCTTCAACATAACGCCTAAACCTAACCTGAACCCCTACTTTACCTCCTCGACCATATAGTGGCAGCGAAACTGCCATGATCAACTGTCCCGCAGCGGCTAAATGACAACAGTCAACTGTCCCGCAGCGGCTAAACGGCCGCGGCAAAGAGTTGCATTCCAAGAGGCTTATTCTATATCCACCAAAGTGGCCATTAAAGTCAATGGGGAATTTAGCCCCAAAACAGCCCAATTGGCCACATCGGCGGACATAGAATAATACTAGCTTAGAGAAAGTGTCACTAGAAGGAGTTAAACACACGTCTGAGTTTCTGCCAGCGAAGGGGTTTATCGCCCCGTCACCATCAGCTCAACCTGATCCACAGGGGACTGCGGCTTTAAAGCCTCTACCATCCCCACATCTCAGCAGGATGTAATTCTTAGAAATCAAACACGAGGCTTGTCCTAATCGGGCAGGAAGCGCGCAATAATTAGCATTGTTCTAACGACGACGCGTGAGGAATCCATCCTGACATCTGGAGCGCCGAGCTCAGCAGCACACGTCAAACCCACTTACTTCCCGTCTTGCCGCTGCCTCGTCATTTCTACCAAACGGTTGTTAACGAGGGAATGAAGGTCGGGACAGCTACAGGGGCCCCTTATTCAGGGGAACCGCTGAACGCTCACACAGAATATTGAATCATGTCTGGCTGCAGTAACAGAAGACAGACCTGTCATCTCTCACCGATTGTCTATGAGTTTGATTTGGAGGACGTCTCACTTGTTTTTAGTAACGGGGCGGGGAGCTTTCATTGGTCTTTCTGATTCTAAAGAAAAATAATATGGTGTTTTGGGTTTGTGGGAATTTCACTGCTTTGGGTTGATGATTTGTAAACTGCTTACATCTGGGGAGGCCAATGCCAGTCCTGACGGGCCACCAACAGGTTAGGTGTTTAGAATAACCCTGCTTCAGCACAGGTGGCTCAGTCAAATTCCGGCAAACCCAAAACACCATATTATTTTTCTTTAGAATCAGAAAGACCAATGAAAGCTCCCCGCCCCGTTACTAAAAACAAGTGAGACGTCCTCCAAATCAAACTCATAGACAATCGGTGAGAGATGACAGGTCTGTCTTCTGTTACTGCAGCCAGACATGATTCAATATTCTGTGTGAGCGTTCAGCGGTTCCCCTGAATAAGGGGCCCCTGTAGCTGTCCCGACCTTCATTCCCTCGTTAACAACCGTTTGGTAGAAATGACGAGGCAGCAGCAAGACGGGAAGTAAGTGGGTTTGACGTGTGCTGCTGAGCTCGGCGCTCCAGATGTCAGGATGGATTCCTCACGCGTCGTCGTTAGAACAATGCTAATTATTGCGCGCTTCCTGCCCGATTAGGACAAGCCTCACTTTGAGCCACCTGTGCTGAAGCAGGGATATCCCTAATACCTGGCCTGTTGGTGGCACTTGAAGACTGGCGTTGACCACTACTTGCTTACATCTTTCCACAGCTGGGCTCAAAAAGCTAATCCCCAATGTCTCGCACCTCTAGAATGTCCCAGGTGCAGTATCACTACTCTTTAACCTGTTACAGCCACGGCGGTACTGCCAGAGTTGGTAACATTGTCCGAAGCGGTATTTTAGGAAGGGTGCATTCTCTTTTTTAAGGGACAGTCCTACTGGGACATGGGGATAGATACTCAGAAGTGCATTAAATATTTTATCGGCACGTTATCGCCATTTCTCGTATCCATACCCCCTAACACATATTTGCGTTACGATGCCCTCGCGTTAATGCGAAAAATATCGCATTGATACATTTTAACCGGCGTCTGACTTACTCATATGCAAATCATATGCTAATGAGCCATTTACCTAACATGGACGATCCTCAGACCTCACGTTCATGTGAGTGCGTGGGAATAATGCTACGATCATTAGGTCACGCCAAAACCTTGCGTCACTCGCTGATTATCAGTGTGTTATTTCTCGGAATATCCTGATGATTCCTGGCAAAGTCTAACGAAACACGTAGAATCAGCTGTTCCTGGGAGGGCTCGAGGTTTTGGGATCTGAAGTACTGGCAGTTGGGGCAGACCTGAACCACCGCAGCAGCTACATCCGCCCTTCTTGTGATGCGTCAGCGGAAGTGACGCACGCGGATGTGATAGATGGGACAGAGACTGCAACTTCATCAGCCAGACCCCAGTGATCCATTACCTACAATCCTCTCCCTAGAAATATTTTATCACACAAAATGTGAGTGAAACCACTTCTTATCTGTGACTGTTGAATATAATCTTTTTGATATAACACTATTGCGAGCTCTCTTCTGTTCCTCGGTAACAACCTGTGGGAGGAGATTTGAAGACACACACTCCAGAGGGTTTTCTTCAGAGTTCCCTACAGTGAGGGTCCTACAAGGGCTCCTGTCAGAGAGAGAAGAACCTCTGACATGCTGTCATCTTATAGATATATTGTGAGTGAGACCAATACAGCCACTTTTCAAATACATCTGTTGTTTTACTGGCTACACCATTATTTTGTATTTGTATTTTTTCATATATTTCCACACGTGACTCACCAGCGCTCCCCTTACCTGGAGGACGACATACAACATTTCTGGACAAAGCCACCAGCCCAATTAAAGGGCGTAGAGCAGCTATATTTCATATTTCACTTTATAACACTTTTTTCACTTATTGTGGTGATGGTTTGTTTATGCACTGAATGATTTGAGGCACTATTGTTATATATAGCACACAGCTTTTGGGTGATACACATTTGTTGTATTTGATTCCCCCCACAAATCTAATACCCCCTATAGAGAAGCTAATCTTTCTTCTCTAATATCCTACAAGCATTGTACTGAGCATAGGACATAACCCTTTCATTACAAACAGTTACATGTGTCATATAAAGATATATATTATGGATAATGTAAATGTCTGAAATATATCATAAACTATAGTATGGTTTTTGGTGGTTAATGTGAATGTGGCTGTGTAACATCAAAGTGTAACATTTAAGTGTGTGTGGAGTTAATCTTGGAGTTGAAATCTGAGTTGAAGATTGGAGGAAGATCTGGACTCTGAACAATAACTTTTTAACTGTGAGAACTTTACTTTCTAAAAGCTGTGATTAATTGTACTCTTCCTATCCTCCAATAACTGGGAAGTCTCTCCTCCTGTATCTCACTATGCCCTCCCTATTGCTTTTTCTGTTTACTGTTTCCTCACTCCTTGGTAAATGTCTCTGTTCTCTCCAACATCCACACTCCCCACTGCACCATTATTTATACACCTCTTTCCCAACAATCCTCAATAAAAAAACACCCCCACAAATCCTCTATTCACACCCTCTATCTACTCCTTCCTGCTGCTGGGGATATCCCCCAAGCCTGGAGCCAGACATACACACCTGATCTCACCCACGCCTCCCTGCCATCTCTTCCCCTGTAAATGGTGTTAACCTTTTCATTTAACACTGACTAACCTTAAAACTTGCCCCACAAATCAAGCATCCCAAAAGCTGCACTCATGGCTACTGTCCCACAGTCACTTATACCACCCATTGTGGCCAAGCACACCCATCTACAGCACTTATTCCCTCACCTGCTGTCTCTGTAAGTTTCCCCTCAAACCTCTTAGATTGTAAGCTCTTCGGGGCAGGGATTTCCTTTCCTATTGTCTGATTTTTGCTGCACTTACTGTATTATTATAATTCCCTGTACTGTATTCTTTGTGAAGCGCTGAGTACACTTTTGGCACTATATAAATAAAGACATACAATACAATGTGGGATATGTTTGTGGGTATGTACTGTAATCGTGACTATTAATTATGGGTGTTCAATCATTTGAATTCATACATAACTCTACAATAATGATGAATAATTAACTTTGAATAATGTACAATTAAAATAAATGAAGGAAGGACACTATAAGTAACAAAAATAGTTGAAAAGTGTAAAAATGATTAAGTGATCCCTATTATAACAATAATTGCATTAGCTTCAGGTAATGCACATGAATAATGCGCCTTTAGCGCATGCGCAGTGTATTGGTAACGCACAATGAAAATCACCGTTATTTTTGGATATCGTGGAGGTGTATTTGAGAGGGGGTAGGGTGTATATGATCCGTGTGGGGGTGTATATGAGGCGTGTGGGGTGTATATGAAAGAAGCATGAGGTATATATGAAAGAGGCGGGGGGTAAATGGGAGTGGAGGTGTACATGACGAGAGTGTGGGTATATATGAGGGGATTGGGGGTGTAGATGAGGGGAGATGGGGTATATATGAGGTTAATTTGTGTGTATATGAGGGGAGTGCAGGTGCATATGAGGGGAGTGGGGGTGTAGATGAGGGGAGTTGATATGAGGGGAGTAGGGGTATATATGAGGTCAGTTCGCATGCATATGAGGGGGTGGGGGTGTATATGAGACCGGGGGTGTATAAAAGAATGGGTGCGGTGTATGTAAGGGGCTTGGGGGTGAATATGAGGGTAGGGGGTTTATATGAGAGGAGGGGTGTGTATATGTATGGTTGGCAAGTGTCCAGTATTGAACTGGACTGTCCTGTATATGGACACTATGTCCAGTAAAAAATGAGAGTTAATGCTGGACATGTATGTGTATACCGGTATTACCTCTCTGGGCGTGTATGTGTATACCGGTATTACCTCTCTGGGTGTGTACGTGTATACCGGTATTACCTCTCTGGGCGTGTATGTGTATACCGGTATTACCTCTCTGGGTGTGTATGTGTATACCGGTATTATCTCTCTGGGGGTGTATGTGTATACTGGTATTACCTCTCTGGGCGTGTATATGTATACCGGTATTACCTCTCTGGGTGTGTATGTGTATACCGGTATTACCTCTCTGGGCGTTATGTGTATACCGGTATTACCTCTCTGGGCGTGTATGTGTATACCGGTATTACCTCTCTGGGCGTGTATGTGTATACCGGTATTAGCTCTCTGGGCGTGTATGTGTATACCGGTATTACCTCTCTGGGCGTGTATGTGTATACCGATATTACCTCTCTGGGCGTGTGTGTATGCCGGTATTACCACTCTGGGCGTGTGTGTATGCCGGTATTACCTCTCTGGATATGTATGTGTATACCGGTATAAGAGGAGAGTGGGGGTGTATAATAGGAGAGTGGGGGTGTATAAGAGGAGAGTGGGGGTGTATATGAGAGGAGTAGGGGTATTTATGAGGGCAGTAAGGGTGTATGTGGGGGGAGTGGTGGTGTATATGAGAGGGGGCATTCTGTATTATAGAGGAGTGGGGTGGAAATGAGGAGAGAGGGGGTGTATAGGAGGGGAGTAGGGATTTATGAGGAGAGTGTTGGAGTGTATGAGGGGCGTGGAGGTGTATTTGAGGGGTCTGAAGTGGATATGAGGGGAGTGGGGTTGTATATGAAGTGTGGTGATGTATATGAAGTGTCTGAGGTGCATATGAGAGGTGTATATGAGGGGCGTAGGGTTATGTGCAGGGAGTGGGGGTGTATATGATGATATGATGAGTTTGGGGTGTATATGAGGGGAGTTGGGGTATATGAGGGGAGTGGCGGTGTAATAGATGCATGTGTACCTATGTTAATGTGGGAAAGGTTGCGGGGTTTGGAGGATGAAATGAACAGTCCCTCCTAGGACCAAAGTCAACTCATTCCAGTTAAGGGACCTCATCTGGGTGACTGATAATGTATCATTCTCACCCCAATCTGGCCCCTATAACATAGTTACATATAACTATGTTATAAGTGTAGCCCTGGTCTTATTTTGCCTCCAGAGACCCCCTCTGCAGCGTACCGAGCGATCGCGGGTGCCACCGGAGACAGCGACGGACCCGCCGGCACAATGCAAAGGTGGGGGCCGGAGCAGGGAGCGCTCCGAGTCCCCGGAGCCTCGGCGGCGCACCCGGCTAACGGGGGCCGCCATGACAGGTTGCGCGAGCATGCGCGTTTGTTGCACATGCGTAGAACCACCGCGGTAGCCATTACAGGATCGCGCAGGCGCAGTAAGGTTAGCGCACGCGGTCCCAATGCTAAAGAGGTCCTGAGTGGACTACAATTCCCAGCAGTCTCTGGGGATTGCCCTTTCCCCCACATCACGTGCAGCCAGCCAGCAAATAGGGTTTTGCAGCTTCTCCTGTGGAGGAAGGCTACAATGTTGCGGGGACCACGTTTGACAGTTGGAGCTGGGAGCAGGAAGGGGAAGGAAGGGTGTAGGGAGCAAGTGGCTCCTACACCAGGTAAGGTTCCCCAGATCCCAGGCAGGCCCCAATCCCCTCCAGGGTAGGGGGTAAGTACTGAGGGACGGCCCCTAGGTTAGGGACCCTGCCCTTAGGTGTGAGTGTGCAGTCTTGTCAGTGTCACGGCTGTCAGTGCTGTGGGCACTGACAAGTAGGCACAGTGTGTGTGTGCAGTGCGGTTGCTGCAGGTACAGAGTGAGTGCAGTGGGTTGCTGCAGGTACCGGTTGAGTGCAGTGCGGTTGCTGCAGGCAGTGCGGTTGAGTGCAATGCGGTTGCTGCAGGTACTGTGTGAGTGCAGTGTGTTTGCTGCAGGTTTAGGTTGAGTTAGTCAGAGGGGATCCGGGAGGTAAAGGGAGAGGTAGTGTGGGTGCAGGGGGTCAGTGACCCACCTGCATAGGACAGGCTACCCCGTAGGCCCCTAGGAGTGTTCCCTGAAGTCACCATAGGTTGCTGTGCTGCAGGGACAGCCTATAGTGAGAGCGAGCATCACCCCTTACTGTGTGGACAGCTTGGGACAAAGGGACAAGCGTGCGGAGCAGGTTTGCTGGCGTGTCGTCTGGGACCACACGGCTGGACATTGAGACCCAGGAGACAGACCGCTGATTCATCTGACCCTTTGCGAAGAGGTACCGGTCACCGCTGTGACCGGAAGTTACTATAACATCAAGTGCACCAACACCGGTCAACAGGCGCTGATCCCGCCTTAGGCTAAACTCTTTAGGAACACTGAGCGAGTGGTTAAAGAACTGAGCCTATACCAATAGTACTATACATGGACACGGTGTGTGGGGCACGCGGTGAGGGGACGGAGACGTTACTCCTGATGAGTGGGCAAGCCACTAAGGTTATACCGTTATAGTATAAGGTTATATGTGTTGGGTTATATTGCTATAAGATAGAGTGATAAGGTATCGTGCATTCTCTTATAGTAAACTAGTTGCATCATATATGTGTGTTGTTGTATTTCTTGCCCAGGGGAATCTCACATCACGGGGATCCTGGGTAAGTGGAGGCGCTGCGCTACATAAGTGTATAAGTGTTACCCCAGGCTCCCAGCTAGCGGAGGCTCAGATCTCCTGGAGCCGCAGGTGTTGTACAGTGACCAGTAGTTCCTTTGGGAGGGTTCAGAAAAAGGGCTACATGAGTATAATTAATGTATTATTTAAACTTAGACTTGGGAGGCGGATTGATTTTCTCTTTTGTGTGATGTCACTGTGTGATCAGTCAGTGCTTGTACAGTCAGAGCCCCCCTCCCCCTTATCTGTATTTGTTCCCTGATAAGGATAGGGGGGGGGAGATAAGAGGAAAGAAAACACTTGATTGACAAACACTCACCCATTCAGAGGCCCCTAACAAATTCAACTGGCCGCCTATGAGACTGCACCTTTAATAGGTTAAATGGGGCTGAAAAATCATGGTCAGATACAAGTGTTTTGCACTTTGCATAATAATTAGGGTACCTGTCCTGGAACCTCTCTGTTTATTTTCCCAGTTCTGAGGCAGACATCACTCCTGTATTATGTTGTTACAAATGCCTTTTTTATTTGTATTGTTGTTGCCCAATAAACACGTCAGCAAATAAGATGATTTCTCTTGTTTGGTATATAGGAATGGGATAAACTGCCTCTAGTCACATGTCGCGGTGAGCTTGGGACAGAACAGTACCGTCAATAGTCAAATACAGGTGTAGCCAGCGTTATCTTACTGATAGTTTCCATGGCAGTGATAATGCACAACATTCCACAATATATACCTCTGTAACGCGTCAAAGGTTCAAATAACATCCGTGTATATATAAACATAAGAAGCTAATATCATCACGTGCTGTGTTCCCGTCAAAAAGCGGTAGTGATTTGAAACAGACTTTTAAGGGGATTTGAATATATCTAAGGAAACCAAAAACATTGCTAATGTAGCCAAAGAAACGGTTTTTGGGACCACTGTTTTGCACAGCCTCTTTAAGCTCTTTTAAGCCGTCATACTGCCTGCCCTTACCCTGTAAAGCAGGGTTCTCAACGCCAGTCCTCAAGACCCCCCAACAGGTCAGGTTTTCAGGATATCCCAGCTTCAACACAGGTATTCGACTGAGCCACTTATTGAACCACCTGTGCTGAAGCAGGGACTGATTGAGCCACCTGTGCTGAAGCAGGGATATCTTCACACAGGGGAGGCTGTTGACCGTTGACACACTGGAGGGCATGGCCTCTCCCCGCTGGCTCTGCGTTTTGACACGAGGACGTGACAGGTAGTTAGCAGTTTCCCAGCCAATGGACCCCGTTCCTAACGACTCTCATTAGCACTAACGAGTGACGGGGGAGGTAGAATGGACGGGGCGGGTGCGATTGAGCAGAGCACTGCACCAGTATTCGCGCTGTCGTCCTAGCGGTGTCTAACCCTAGAGGGTTAATGTTCTGCAGGCCGTCCCCAAGTGCTGTGTCACGGAAGCATGACAAATTAAAGTCATTAATTAATTCAGAGTTAGGAGGGAGGGGAGGGGATTGCCCGCAGTTCTAGGTGATGCTGGCGGGGACGTTTCCATGGCAACCACAATATTTTTAGTGCCAAAAATGTGAACAGTTGAAATGCGTGGGGGGGAGAGAGGGGAGCTTCCCTCCATCACGTAGGGAGGGATTTTGGTTCACATGTGTGTGGTCTATTTGCCTGGTTAGCATCTGCCGGCCTGTCCGCATGCCTGCCTGCCTAACTATGTGCACACGCGTGTATGTGCATACGTGTTGCAGAGCCATAGGCGGCTGAATGTTAGTGTGTGCCGTTATATTCTTGGCGTGCTGGCATAACCTTTTGAACCTTTTTCGCTGTCTTCGCCCTCCCCCCCCCCCCCCCCCGCCCTCCCACCTCCCTGTCCATCCAGCAGCTAAAGAGTTAACAAGCCAGCATGAAAATAATTCATGAAGTTAACGCAGGGGACCTGGGGCCTTAAAGAGGAAATCCGAGCGGGCGATGTCTGTTGCAAAACATTTTTTGAACATACAGTAGGATTGTAGCAAGGGGGTCTCCTCCGGAGCTGAACCCCGTTAATTTCAGCTCTGGAGACCCCCTGCTTCAATCCGATGTATAAAAAAAATATCATTTTTTGAATAAGCATGGATTGCCTCTTTAAATGTTCATGCACAGGAGCTGTATATAACGTTATATGGGATTATTATCCGCTGTCATAAGCTGCACAGAATCTAGTTTCCCCCCACTACTAATAAGCCTGCTAAAGCCCTGTGTCTTGGGGTGTGTGTATGTTATATGTGCATTTGTATTTGTCACCGTGACTAGCTAGATATAGATAGGGTGCTAATATCCCCCAAAATGATGATCCGTCGATATTAAAATGTTTTCTAATCTCTCAGTCAACCATGGGAGTCATTGACGGGTTAGGGGCAGTTGGTGACATGTACAGTAATTTAGCCTTTAGCATGCCGAATCTACCGGCACTTCCAGGTCATGTGATCTCTCCAGGAGCGATCACATGACATCTCTAGGCCCCGGATGCCAGAAACAAGAATGGAGAAGTCTCCAGTTGCGTTTTGATCGGGCTGCTCGGGCTTCGTCGGATGGATCAGCCCAGTAACCCCACAGAAAACGTGTATGTGCCTGTGTATAGGTGTATCTTTATTTATATAGTGCCTGCAGCTGTACTTAGCACTTTGCAAGAGAGACACTACAGTACAGGGAATTATAATGCAATAAGTGCAACAAATAAGATCAGATAATAGAAAAGGAAATCCCTGCCCCGGAGAGCTTACAATCTAAGAGGTATGATGGGAGAGTCACAGAGACATCAGGTGAGGGAGTAAGTGCAGTAGATGGCAGTGCTTGGGCACACTGGTTGGTAGGAGTGACTGTGGGTGTGGGACAGTAGATGGCAGTGCTTGGGCACACTGGTTGGTAGGAGTGACTGTGGGTGTGGGACAGTAGATGGCAGTGCTTGGGCACACTGGTTGGTAGGAGTGACTGTGGGTGTGGGACAGTAGATGGCAGTGCTTGGGCACACTGGTTGGTAGGAGTGACTGTGGGTGTGGGACAGTAGATGGCAGTGCTTGGGCACAATGGTGGGTAGGAGTGACTGTGGGTGTGGGACAGTAGATGGCAGTGCTTGGGCACAATGGTGGGTAGGAGTGACTGTGGGTGTGGGACAGTAGATGGCAGTGCTTGGGCACAATGGTGGGTAGGAGTGACTGTGGGTGTGGGACAGTAGCCATGAGCGCAGGCTGTAGGGATGCATCATATAAGAGGACAGTTTAAGGTTTGTCTTAAAGGTTGGGTGAGAGGGTGCTTGGTGTATCCTGAGTGTGAGGGAGTTCCACAGGTAAGGGGCAGTGAAGGTAAAAGTTTAGGGCGAGAGAGAACAGTAGATGTGAAAGGGGTGGAAAGGAGACAGTTTTGGGTAGAACCTAGGAGACAAGCCTATGACGTACAGTACTTGGTACATGATACGTGTCTCTGGTGTTCCAGGTGCATCAATAGGGCACTGGAAGGTTAAGACATGACAGCCTCACAAATGTCGTACTCCTATATGCTTATCAGGGCCGCCGACAAGGGGGGACATCTGGGACAGGTGTCCTGCGAAACTCTTCGTCACTCTGTGTCCCACGCCGAGCTTCCTACGCTGGTGGCACGCGATGGGCCTTTCTGACGTCAGCGCACCGGAAGTAAGCTGAGCCTCAGCTTCCGGTGCGCGCTGTCTTTGGATGCTCGGTGTGGGACAGAGTGGGAAAGAGGCCTGCAGCTGATGGAGAGCCGGGGCCCGGCCGCCGGGCCTGGCCAGAGGTCGGGGCCAACGTGTAGCGCTGGCCACCGGCCCCCCGCAGCCACAGGGCCCGACCTGACTATCCCCAAGGTAAGTTTATTTTTTTATATGTATTGGGGGGAGTGGGGGTCTTTTTATTATGTACAGTATTAGGGGGGATTGGGGGTCTTTTTAGTATGTATTGGGGGGTGGTGAGGGTCTTTTTATTATGTATTAGGGGGGAGTGGGGGTCTTTTTAATATGTATTGGGTGGGTGTATTTTTATTATGTATTGGGGTGGGGTTGTGTATTTAGGAGGGTGGAGTTTTTTGGAATGTATTTTGTGGGGGGGATTGAGTGAGAGTGGGGTAATTGACGGAAGGTGGGGGCTAGTGAGATGAGAGAGGGGGTGAGGGAGTGAGTGAGGAAAAGAGGGAGTAAGACTGAGATGCCGGGGAGAGAAATACATTTTCTGGTGAGGGCCCGATATCGCAAGTGTCGAGGTCATCCATCAGTCATTCTTCCTTTGCAATACTGCTGGTCAATGTAATGCTCGGGCGAATGTAATTAGGCGACGCCTGCTAATTAGCCATCGTGGTGTTCAGTTTAGCCCACACTTATCGCTGTGATAAAAGTCAGAAATAAAAGAAATAAATACACTTCATAAGACGGCACCTTTCAGACAGAGGAGAATGGCCGTTTTCTGACAGTCAGTGCAGGCCATTTCCGTGATCCAGAGACCCCCCTATGTTAGGGACAAATGTCACGCTCGCTCATGCGAGAACGGCGAGCTCTGACTGCGCATGCGCGATGGAAGCATGCCGGTTGTGCATGAACAAACGGCAAACGGCAATGGCGCATGCCCACGAGTAGCCGGCAAGTACCGATCGCACATGCCCACGACAGCCGGCAAGTGCCGATCGCGCATGCCCACGACAGCCGGCAAGTGCCGATTACGCATGCCCACGACAGCCGGCAAGTGCCGATCGCGCATGCCCACGACAGCCGGCAAGTGCCAATCACGCATGCCCACGACAGCCGGCAAGTGCCGATCGCGCATGCCCACGACAGCCGGCAAGTGCCAATCACGCATGCCCACGAGCAGCCGGCAAGTGCCGACCGCGCATGCCCACGAGCAGCCGGCAAGTGCCGATTACGCATGCCCACGACAGCCGGCAAGTGCCGATCGCGCATGCCCATGACAGCCGGCAAGTGCCGATCGCGCATGCCCACGACAGCCGGCAAGTGCCAATCACGCATGCCCATGACAGCCGGCAAGTGCCGATCGCGCATGCCCACGACAGCCGGCAAGTGCCAATCACGCATGCCCACGAGCAGCCGGCAAGTGCCGACCTCGCATGCAGGGCCAGCAGAATAGAAAACCGGGACAGCACCCCAAAAAGTCGGGACAGAGGGCTAAAAACAGGGACATCTGGTCACCCTACCCTGTGTGCCTGTTGCTATTAACCCTGTGCCTGCCGCCGGTGGGTAATCGGATCCGCGCGCAGGAATGTCTGCGTGTGTTTCGCGTGGCGGTCTCTGGCTCGGTGCCTCCGCGTGTCTGGCATTGTGCCGGTGCTTATCACTCCATACGGCATTTATCTAAATGAATATTGTTATCTATGGAGGGAAGAAAAAACCCAGCTGGAATGATGAGAAAGTAAAAGGTTACAGGTAATAAAATGCAGGCGATACGGCAGCTGAGACGCCGGCGGCAGAGAGGAGGCGGTGGCACTCATTGTATAAGGGTTGCTATGCTTTGTACGAGGGAGGGGATTTGTCACTTTTTTACCCACCATAACTTTTTTAATGTGTGGTTATTCCCACTTACCAGCTTCCCATTGGGAAGCCAGTATAACCAGCCTCGCACTGATGAGACCCAAAAGGTGGAAAAGCTGTCTCTGAGTAGGGCTACCGGCTCTGCACTTCTTTTCCCCAGGCTGTGCTGAAAAGCTGTGTAATACGGAAGGCAGAAGCTTATAGGGGTCCCATGTTAAAATGGGTAAGAAGTTAAAGGTGACATGGGGTGTTCATTTGCATGTCATTAACCAGAATCCCTGGCGGCCGTGTATGCTAAGAGATAACGGGGAAGGGCAGGATTGCACACCTGTCTGAGACGTGAATGTGTTCACACGTGGAATATATGCTAAGCTTTGTACTGGAAGTTTTAAACCTTTTAGGGGCTCGTCTTGGGGGCGACACCGCCAAGAAGCCATGTGAGTTTAACTCCTACCATGTCAGTATCTTGCCCCTTACGCCTACTATTTTAACCCTATGAGTGCTCACCAGAGTGCCGCAGCCCCTACAGCCCATCGCGGTGACGTGATTGTGACGTCCGTGGTGACGCGAACAGAAGACGAGGGGTTTCTCTTCTTCCATTTCCTGCCCCGGACAGACCGCCGGACGCGACCTACCCCAGAAAATGAGCAGAATCCTCATGACATAGCCAACTCTCGCTCTCTAGGGCCAGCAACAGGCCAGGTATTAGGGATATCCCTGCTTCGGCACAGGTGGCTCAATCCGTGGCTCAGTTATTATCCACCACAAGTGCTGAAGCATGGATATACTGAAAACCTGGCCTGGTGGTGGCCCTTGAGGGTTGGAGTTGGCCACTGATAACGTAGCCCCTAGAGTGCCTGTCCCCATGATGCTGGCTACATCATGGGAAATCCAAATGGTTAAATATATATATATACGACTCAGATGGGGAGATACCAGGGTCCCACTTTATTCGAGTGCCTAAGTCTCTGGGGTCTTTTAGGTCTTTCAGGGAGTCCTCACAGCAGTCTAATACATCTGGAGTGTCGTCCCAGGTGGGCACTAGGTCCAATAGTCCCAGACCTGAACCTATGTCCAGGGAACCCCTTAGGTGGTGGGACCCTATGTTCCAAGGCTATGTCGCTAATATGAACAGGACTCGGTTCGTACAAGTCTATGGGCCCATAGTGGATTATTGGTGGGAGGAAGGCTCATTCTCCTCAGGGGACACCGCTGAAGCCATCCGTAAGCGTTTGGGAGAAATACATTTAGGAGCTAGGACACCCCAGGGTCCCTTATTCTTTACCAGGAGGTGGACCCCATTGAGTCTAAGTTTTGAGTCTTACCCGGCCAAGGAGCTGGCCGAAAGTTATTAAGGCTTAGCAAAGCTGACAGGGCAATAAGAAACCGGTACCGTCAGTCTCATGGGTACGATTTCCCGTATGTACCCGAGCCGATCATGCAAGAGATAGAGGACCATAGCCATGATTGGCTCAAGCAAGATGTTCTGGCCTATCTTAAGTCCAAAACCAGTATGCAGGAATTTATCACCGATTCCTGTATATGTACCATCACGGGAGAATGGATGGTGGGAAACGGTATATTTAAGAACAGGGTAGAACTCTGACAGCAGGCTGGTGCCCCAACGTCCATTCTGTGTTGGTAAAAGATTTTGAGGGACGGGTGATCCAAAAGCCTGATCCCAAGTTCTACAAGTAAGGATCCAGCAGTTCTTTATGTTAGGAGACTGTTTAGTCATCATCAATGTAATCTGTGAAGGATATGGGGTTATACTGCTTATTAAACAATATGTAACCTTGTATTGTGTTCCAGGTTCCTGACGGATGGATGGTAGCCAAATTTAGTTCCCAGTGGGGACATGGGATTTGCCACCCAGGGGAGAGTTGAAAGCGCCAACATATTCAGAAGCACAGTACAATAGGGGCGTGAAGACAGTAAAATTATATTAGCACAGACTGGTACAGTAGGTAAGAAGGGCCTGGTCTGCAGAGCTTGCAATCTGTAGAACGGGGAGAGTGCAAACACAAGGAGGGTTATTTAATGACAGGGAGTTTTAGCGTTCACATGCTAAGCCTAGGCATGTTTTGTTCATAGGAAAATGCACTGCGCTTGTATCAGATTTACAAATAGACTACTAAATGCAGCTCTAATTGTGTTTTGTGACATACTGTATAATGGTAATGAATGTAATGAGAGCACAAGGTCTACTGTATTATTAAATGGGCTGTGGTAGTAAATCAAACAGATTATATATAGATACAGTATGTGTGTTTCTGTGCCCTTTTCTTTAAGCAATTTACCATTATCAGCATTTTATATATTATATAAACTGTATGTGAACGTTTGTATATAACTTACTTGTTTAGTATTAATACCACACATAGTTGGGGAATAATAATAGTGGTAATAAGAAAATGTTAATATACTTATCATATATATATATGTGTGTGTGTTTGTTTGTGTATACTGTATGTGTGTGTGTGTGTGTGTGTGTGTGTGTGTGTATACATCTTTCATTGCTTTTACCTATTACTATTCAATGAAAGCTGGAACAATAAGCTAGCAGTGCACTCATATTAAGCTCTTTACACATTATCGAGCTGCACTTACGACTATTGGAAAACTGAAGTCCTAAGCCACATTTAAAAAAAAAATGGCAAAGTTGCCTCTCCAGGCTGAAGCCCAATTACTGTGCGAGTTAAATGGTAATGGGTGGTACATCGTGGGTCACTATTTGGTTTTGGGAATGTTCCCCATGATCAATAACGCATCCAGCGGCAGAACGGGATTGCAAGCACCTGCAATGCCAAGACTCAAGGTCACTGACAGGCAGCCCGGCAAGGTCACTGACAGGCAGCCCGGCAAGGTCACTGACAGGCAGCCCGGCAAGGTCACTGACAGGCAGCCCGGCAAGGTCACTGACAGGCAGCCCGGCAAGGTCACTGACAGGCAGCCCGGCAAGGTCACTGACAGGCAGCCCGGCAAGGTCACTGACAGGCAGCCCGGCAAGGTCACTGGTTGTTGATATAATTGAATAAAGCTGTAGCCTTGTTTCCCCAAAGATGTGTATGTGTTTATTTCATTTAAAGGGATGGGAGAGGGACTCCAGGTCCTTCACAGCTCAGACTGCTCACTGTGAAGCTATTAACAGGGATGCTCTTTTCTTGGTACTGTGTGAGGGTTTCTGTATTTTCCATACAAGACATTTCTATACATGGCACTGTGAATTAATCCAAGGAGAGGGAGCCAAGCGATTGAGATACTATTTTTTTCTGATTTACATAGCTTCTACCCAAAATGCACCTTTTCACTATATGGCTTGGTTTTGAATTGGAAGAGCAGGGCAAAAGGTGCCACATTGTACCCCGGTGGCAATTAATGAACCAATTGAACCAATTCTGTTTTTTAAAGGAAAATACAGTAAAAGCATTACCGAGTATGAATCCACACTTCCAGTTATCCAAAGCTTCTAGTGTATATCTACCAGTTAGACTTGCCTATCACAAAAGTCCACTCCAAATGCTCTTTAGTATTCTTACTAATACTGTGATAAAGGTCACTCCTGGGGTTTATTGCTGCGGATAACACACGCAGGCATCACACAATAAGTTACACATATGCATGGTATTATGGGGGGGCAATTTAAGATGTATTTTCCGAATGATTTTTTGGGTAGCTGGAAGTACAGAAGGACTGGGTGGTCCATGCTTCCAGATCGGACCCCACGCATAGATAATTCTACGACACCGGGGTGATCGGGTTCCTGCGGCTTCGTGCCGCGAACAGTAAGCCACCTTACACCTGTATATCACCATAATCATAGACTGCACATTGTTCATTTTCTTCTGGGGACGCTTTTCCCTTTCCCGCATGAGATCTAGCATGTGCGTTCTGACTCTCCTCCCTGTGTTCCTGCTTATCTCGTTCCCTGTCACTTTGTGCAGCCTCCGTCTCTTGTAATGAAACGCCGACTTCACAGAAACAAATTACAGGTGAAGGGAGAGATAGGGGGAACTGGAGCAGAGACTGAGACGCACGTGCATCAATCTGAATTCGCTGTGCATCAATCTGAATTCATAACAGCATATGTGGATTGGATGGAAAAAACGGTGGAAAAAACGCCCCTTTGAATATGCCCTGTTAGAACTGGAAGGATTAAAGCCCGGATTCACTAAGGGGTGCTAAGCTTTAGCACGCCTTAACTTCCATTCATTTGAACGGTACTTATGGCGTAGCATAATTAAATTAATTTGGGCCTGTTATTATGTTTAAAGTAGCAGTTCTCTTCTGGAATCCCCCCCCCCCCGCCTCCTTCCTATTTGTTTTTCTTTACATGTACAGGGGGTCCAAGAGCGGAAATGAATGCAGTTCTGCTCCAGAGACCCCCAGGGGGGAAGGGGTTTGACCCTTTAACACAGATATTTTTGATGGTTTGGTTTATTACCCCATATCAAACCTGATTTGTAATTGTCTTTTTTATATTGATGTGCAAAAAATGAGAAAACAATAATGTGACGTGCGTGTTATCATTCTATGAACATACTAAACATGTGACGTGCGTGTTAACATTCTATGAACATACTAAACATGTGACGTGCGTGTTAACATTCTATGAACATACTAAACATGTGACGTGCGTGTTATCATTCTATGAACATACTAAACATGTGACGTGCGTGTTAACATTCTATGAACACTGTACATGTGATGTGCGTGTTATCATTCTATGAACATACTAAACATGTGACATGCATGTTATCATTCTATGAACATACTGTACATGTGATGTGCATGTTATCATTCTATGAACATACTCTGCATGTGACGTGCGTGTTATAATTCTATGAACATACTGTACATGTGACGTGCGTGTTATCACTCTATGAACATATGAACATACTGTACATGTGAATTCTTCAAAGCCACTGAATGTCCTTAAAAAAAATTCAGTGTACAATTTCTGTTCAAGAAAGACACAAATTACACAAAACGCTGCGACGTGTATCAGTGTCAGGCTGCAGGTCTGCAGGTGAACAAAAGTTCCATAACCAGGATTTATCCCTTTTAATGAGGATTGGCAGTGGCGTGGGTTAGAAATCAGAACTTTGCCAACATAAAAGTCCATTTGGAAATTCGAATCGAACTTCGGAACAAATATTTCCTGCTTTCCAAAGCTAAAAAAAATCCAATATCAGGCTCCAGGAAAACCAAAACAACACGTTTCCTAGGACCCTGAACCAATATACCAGTGAAAGTGCCCACTCTCATCCTTGTAACCACTCACAGCTGCTGGTTCATTTCCAACCAGTGATAGACTGTTCATTTAAACCTAAGTAAATACAACTGGCCATGTTTACTAAGAAGTGCTAAGCAATAAGACACCTGCTGTCCATTCACTGTTATAGGTCGTAGCGTGTCCTATGGCAGCGATGCGCAAACTGGGGGGCACTAAATTTTTCTGGGAGGGGTGTGGGCGGTAGCTCTTCCCCGAGGCATTTAAATTAAATGCCGGGGGACCACGCACAGTCTCTGCAACTTCAACTTACTGGGATTCAGCTGGCTTCTGGTCACGTCGCCATGACAATGAGGCGCAAAGGACGCTGCGGGTCATGTATCGTGTCGTTATGAAAACGCTTCACGGTCACGTGTCCCTCGGCGTCATTTTACGCCAGGTCACTGGGGGGGGGGGGGGGGAGGGAGCTCTGGAGCCGGCACACAGGGGACGCAGCAATATAAGTTTGCGCGCCCCTGTCCTATGGCTTAGCCCCATATATGGCCCCATATCTCTAACAACTTGTCCAACATAGTGAAGAAGAATCTAGCTCTTTCACATCTTGTTGGTTCCACCTCTCTTTGTTATCATCTTTGTCCACTGAGACATAAAAAAAACCTACATCAACATCTGATCCCCAACCTTCTGACACACAATGCTCAAACTGACATCTGCAGCTATCATGGATCTCCTACCCTTCTATTTCAGCACTTGGTTTTGTAACCTCTTTGATCTGTTACTTGTGAATATGTAGCACTTATTCCTAGCTACTCACAGATGTCTTCCCCAATCCTTTACCATTCTTCCTTTCACTACCTGGAACCATACCACCTCCTGAACCATAGCAGATCACACTGCACATTGAACTGAGTTTAGGTTAGTTTTAGAAAAGGGCTACTTACCCAGCCATTACTATAAAGAAGTCCAGTCTATTCCAAGTATCCCCGAGGTAACACTTCTTTCCAAAGATGCCCAAGGCCACCATTTTCACCACCATCTCCATTGCGAAGAAGATAAAGATGAAGTCATCAAATACCTGACATCATACCCAGGGTAGAAAGAACAGAGTTAGCATAGCAGATATAATTCCCATATCAGAATAATGCCTACAAAACTTTGATTACAAGGAATGACTGAGGGAATTGCGCACTGGCAGGGGAATGATAGAGAAGTATAGGGTTAAGGTTCATAATAAGGCTTGAAGTTCCTTGGAGAAGAGGTCCTTTCTCCCCATGCATGGTCAGCACTAGACTGTATAATGAAATAACACAATATAAAAATGTTTATTTTGCTTGCGATACACATACGAGATTCTGTTGTCTTAGCCTCAGTTGACTTTGCATCTGTTGTACTATGTCAACTCAGCAGATCGCTATTAGTACTGTTTAGTTACAAAGTTCTGTATGGGTGTGGAGAGCTTGTACAGACTTACCTGAAGAATTTGGCACCTGTCTGATGAGCAGTCAACATCTTCACAGGGTTGGAACATTCCAAGGGTTACACAGTTCAGGAGAATTACCATCATGCTCAGGCACTCGAACCAGGTGAAAGAAGGAAGGTTAAGGAAAACTTTATGCTCTGTGCGAATCCCCCCTCATACCAATGCTGGTTAGTATCAACTATTAATCTTTTGCTACATGGCACAAAATATGGTGGATACTATGGGGGCCAATTCTATATGGCTTTCAATATTTTACCTTTAAAGGACAACCCCAAAATAGACTGATGAAAGAAGGATGATTGTTATGGAAGTCAGGAGGATGAGGTGTAGTTATGGATTTTCCTACTGGCTTTTAAAAATATATATTGGCCCGGTAGTGATTTATAACTAGACGCAATGAAGAACTCAAACCGTTTTCATATAAGGAAATGATCTAGTCATGTTCTATCATGGTACCCACAAATCCCCTTCATTAAATACAGCTCTTCTCTTGTGTTAGCTGGATTCTTACAACACAGTTAATCTGTTCTGACTCCATGTACTTTCCTTCCATACTCAAATTTACTTCCTAAGGTAGAAACATCTACAAACCCTCTGCAAAGTAAAAGCATTACAGGCTGCCCTGTGCGTGAAATACACGATTAAATCCTGGATTTCGTCACCTTCTCCTCTGTTTGCTTCCAGCTGCTATCACTTCACCTCAGGAGAACTCTTTGATATGAGACCACACAAATCTCTCCAAAGGTGGCAGCTGAAGGGCAACCAAAGGATGTCAGACATTTGTTGCCATTCGCTGATGTTAGAGATGCTCTGTTACAATTCCCATAAACATATATTATCTATAACTGCCCATGCAATGTCTGTAAATTGAATGTTTAACCCTGTTCATTTAATGTACACTACCGACACACTTTATTGAAGTGTGGTCGGTACCGCAAGCCGGGAAATCTCCCGGCTTGCTAGTGGCCGCCCCTGCGGTCACGCGTCATCGGGAGCGTGCGCCCCCTGCACGCGTGTCCAGGGGCTCCCCGAGGGAGCCCTGGTGTCCCGCGATCGCGGGACAGCGGCAGGGGGTTCCGGGGGACCCGGCGGACCCGGCAGCGGTAGGGAGAGCGCCCCGATCGGAGGGCGCTCTTCCGCTGCTTCGGCGCGCGCCCGTCACACTCGGGCGCGCGCCAGGCTACTGCTGCGGCACAGAACGGGCAAATGCTCGAATAAACTGTGCCGCAGCAGTAACCATGTATCTGTCATCATAACTCTGTGCCCAGGACATACATGAAAACAAGAGGTAACTCTCAATGTATTACTTCCTGGTAAAACATTTTATAAATAAATAAATAAATAAATAATATAATTTCCTTGACCTTCCACTGGGTATTATTACTGTGTCCTATAAATGTCAGTTTTGTTGAAGGATCGCGTCTGTTTCCAAAGCCTACACAAGACCTACGTCAGAGTCTGCTGTCCACCTGGATCCAGATTATCAGACTCAGACTGAATTGTTTTTTCACCTCTTATTCTCTATTGAGCTCTTTCAAATGTATGGAGTTCCAGAACCATAAGATACTTTTTGGAATAGCTCTCAGGTCCACCTTAGCCACAGTGGTCTATGCGTAAGTTACAGCCTACTTTCAGAGCCTGCTTTCTGCCTGACACAACTGAGAACCTTCAGCTGACAGCCCAGGGGATTCCCCCACTGACGCGACCGGATATCATCTGACGTGACGTCACTTCTGGGTGGATTGGATACCGAGGAGGACTCCAACTGCAGCAGCCCCAGCCCCAGCAACGACCCCCCCTGAGCACGCCGCCCAGAGAGCCAGCGCTCCATCGGAGCACAGCACTGCGGCATCACATCGGCTTCAGTTTTCCCCTCACCCTCCCAGAAACCAACGAAGATCGACAGAAGAGATCGCCAGGGGAAACCCCTAAATCGGGCTTCATTACAACAGCATCCATAATTCAGGCAATCATTTTGTTTTCTATATATATTTTTTGCCAATTGTGGGTTTTATTGCTTTTACATTATAAAGTTATTTATGCTTGCTATATATGCGCCCCTCTTTTTCTTTTTCTTGATCATTCAAATGTAACCCCAGTTTTGCCACAGAACACCGCAACTCATTGCCCAGGGGTTATAATGTACTGTGATTTGAGATGTATATAAGGGCTCATTGAGTATGTTCCTGTTGATTTCGAGCCAGCGGATCAGCTTGTTCTATTAGATGAATTACATTGTATCTTTGTTACTCAAAATCCCTTTCTTAAAAACGTCCAGAAAACATATTTTACAAGAGCGATTCTACAGATAAACTATCCTGCCAAAGATGCGACATCAGCCAAGAAGTATCTAGCTCGATGTTTAATATTGAAGATGTTACCTCTAATGGTATGAGTGTGTTGACTTGTTTCCACTTAGCCAAACATATTCAGGAACATTGCATTACAGGAAAAGTGCCAATTCCCCCCTTCTCCTCTGCCTCCCAGCACTAAACATAAAGGAATAATGGAACAGATTCTGAAACAGCCACCGAACAGCATTGCTTAATAATCATTTCTGAATCGACAGCACAATATTTGCATCAAAAGTTGAATTAACTACTACTTTGGCCCTTCAGCGATTCCTCATGAAAATCCTGGAAGAATGGAAACATTTGACTTATTTATTTCTATTGAGGTAGTAGCAGAATATATTTATTTATGCAAATGAACCGAGATTGAAATCTCTGTTTCAATACGAGTCGACTTTTCTCATTTGTCCATAACCACATTAAATGATATTGTATTTTTCTCTGCCATGTTTTTCTCTCTATTTTTTTAAAATTCTCTGTTTGGTCCAAATACTTACATTTTTCACATTTTGTTGGAATAAAGAATTGTTCTTTCCCTCTGGCCTCACATCATGGTTTTAGAAGGTCACAGCTTTCGGACTATGTATAGAACGTTATATTTCTCATATTGGAAGGACAGAACAGCCGCATGGCTATTCCTTCCCATTATTGCACAAAACTCACAATGTGAAGTCTTGTTAACGGCCTAAAATGCCTTGTTTCACCTTGAAAATGAAATCAAAAGGAGGTAGGCGAAGGCGGACGCTGTTTTTCTATTTCAGTTCCAACATCTTCCCAAGACATTCAAATAAAGTCACAGGGATGGTTTTATAACCCCAGGGAGAATTCTCATAAATACCAACAATAAGTATTCTAACTGCACCCACAACCCGACAATCTATAGCCGATCCAAAGCGAAACACACGGATTAAATGAAACTGACTTCATTGAGTGGCAGAAAAACAACTGGTGTAATTGTAAAAGATCCTTTAGGTGTAATGGTAAGGAATCCTTTAGGTGTAATGGTAAAAGATCCTTTAGGTGTAATGGTAAGGGATCCTTTAGGTGTAATGGTAAAAGATCCTTTAGGTGTAATGGTAAGGGATCCTTTAGGTGTAATGGTAAAAGATCCTTTAGGTATAATGCTAAAAGGATCCTTTAGGTGTAATGGTAAAGGATCCTTTAGGTGTAATGGTAAAGGATCCTTTAGGTGTAATGGTAAAGGATCCTTTTGGTGTAATGGTAAAAGATCCTTTAGACCTCATTATTCCCTGAATATTGTATACTGCTTCCATTATATCCGTGATAAATGCACTTTCTGTGCCTGACGCAGTTCGTTTAATGTGACCCTCTTGCATCTATTTTGAATGCATCTGCTTTCTGGTTTGTCTTCTAAATGATTCACAAGTAAATGACCCAGTGCTGCTGCTTGAATGTGTCCTGGGTTTGCTGTGGCCTGGGAATAATGCAGGCATCCGGTTACATTCAGCTAATCTCCCGTCCAGAACAGAATTCTGCACACGTCTACACTAGGAAGAATATAAAAAGTGGAGCGTGCGGATCACCGAAAGGTCAAATAAGGTCAGACCTTATGAAGGAGCCCTTTGACCCTTTTCTAACATGGTGCCCTCACTACCTTTTCTGGAATAAAAGCTCCACTAAATATATTTTCATGACATATAAGTGTGCTGGATTCTCCTTTGCCCGAGAGCTCAGAATTCTCATAGCAGCGTTGGTCTTGGAGATGTGAAGATTTATCATAAGTTGTGATATCTTTTAAATGAGCATTCCAAGTAGGGCAGGGGGGGGGGTCTCCAGAGCTGAACCCCACTAATTTAAGCTCCAGGAGCCCCCTGCTTCCAGAGATATTTACTTCTGCAGAGCATGCCGGTATCTCTCTGCTTTTTTAAGCTCTCGCGTCACATGAGCCAATAAGAAGCCACATCGGATGACATCATGACTTCCTATTGGCCGGGAGCTTTGTTTTGCTCCAGAGCGCTGGAGCTTTGAACAGCGGCCATTACGTGATCCCTGCTAACTGAGAAGAGCCACTACTGGCAACCCTTATGGAGGTCTGTATCTACGGAAGTAGGGGGTCCCTGGAGCTGAACCACATTAATTTCAGCTACGGGCACCCCGTGCTTCGATACTATGTTAAAATTCACTAAGCAAAGTGGTGCCTGCTTGGATTGCCTCTTTTATGCACCAGCTTGAGGGGTAGTTGAAACCTCAACGGTCTCTTCTTTACAAATCCTGTTCTTCTCCCAGCTCCCTAGTGAATATCAAGCAATGCTTACAGGGATCTGTGTCCTAAAATCATATTAGAATTTTTGTTGTGCATCAAAATGTTACTGCTAAATACTAAATACTGTGAGTAGGTTACTGGCTCTGCAATTCTTTAACCCAGGCTGTGCTGAAAAGCTGTGTAATGCTGCAGGCAGAAGCTTATAGGGATTCATGTTAAAATGGATTAGAAGCAAAATGTGACACTGTGAGTGCTCATTTGCATGTCATTAGTCAGAATCCCTGGCTGCAGTGGAAGCACTGTATGCCAAGAGATAATGGGGGAGGACAGGGCTGCAGACCTGTCTGAGACGTGTGAATGGGCTCACACGCGGGATTTGTATTTGCTGTACACAGTATGGTAGAGAGTTCTGTCACTTTCTTTACTCACCATAACTTAGTTAATGTGTGGCTAGATACTGTACAGACATACCCCGGTTTAAGGACACTCACTTTAAGTACACTCGCGAGTAAGGACATATCGCCCAATAGGCAAACGGCAGCTCACGCATGCGCCTGTCCTCACGTCCTGAACAGCAATACCGGCTCCCTACCTGTACCGAAGCTGTGCGCAAGCGGGCAGACTCTAGAGCCTGTTATACATGCGTTATTTACTTCAGTTATGCACGTATATGACGATTGGAGTACTGTACATGCATCGATAAGTGGAAAAAAGGTCGTTCACTTTAAGTACGTTTTCGCTTTACATACATGCTCCGGTCCCATTGTGTAAGTTAATGCGGGGTATGCCTGTACTACAAACCTCCATACAATATTCCCTGTACATATGAAGGTCATTATCTGACTTCGTACATATGACGCATAGTTTGTTATCTGAAAGGAATCATGTTCTATACCTGATTGATACAATTTCAATTCAAACAGAACTGTATTTTTTTTAACATTTATAAGTAGTGTTTGTAAATATAAATGATTAGTATAATACTACGTATGTATAATTGCAGTACTGAGAAAATAAGCCATTTTGGTAACCTACATAATGAAACATCTGTGCTGCGTCAAATACATTTTTTGATTGATACATAGCAATTTAATTCTGCGCTAACACTATTAACAGACTTTTTAGGGTTTACGCCAAGTTTAACTTGGCGGGTGATTCTGACGCATTGCCTACTTTTTTTGGCTCACGGGAACATTCTTTTTTAGTACAGACCATTAACTCCGAAAAAAAGATTAGAAATAAAATGTTTGATATTGCAGATTGAGACATTTCAGGTTAGTATGAGCACAATCAGACAACAGTTTCTTGGTGGGAGATATGTAATGGTCTCTCAACTCCTGCAGTAGATTCTTGCTTTTCCAAACACATGCAACCTAAAAGCAGCCATTGTGAGGTGTTTAAACCCTTTCCCCACGAGCCTGCTACACCGTTCAAAAATAATAGGAAACTTGAACATGCTGCAATGTACAATAATGCTGAGTATACATCTACAGGCCCCCAAACCAGATTACTAAACCATTCTGTGTAAAGAGAGGCCTGCAATGTATCTCTGAAAGGGTTCATACATTGGAGGGGTCACAAAGTTGATGCTCTTTTGATTGAAACTTCTGAAATCCTGTCCGTCCATAACACAGGCGTCTCTGCTGGAGTTTGGAAGGAGGCAGAGTGCACTAGAGGTAAACAAAGACGTAATTGTTGGAGTCAATAAAATTCTTTGGGTCTCTATTCTCCAAGTAGAAGAAGTAGTAGAAGTACATAGTTCTAATCAGTATTGTGTCATGGGAGAAGGAGCAGCTCAGTGTGTAAAGACACTGACTGGCACTGAGTGTGAAGCAGGGGAACCTGGGAGAAGGAGCAGCTCAGTGAGTAAAGACACTGACTGGCACCGAGTGTGAAGCAGGGGAACCTGGGAGAAGGAGCGGCTCAGTGAGTACAGACACTGACTGGCACTGAGTTTGAGAGCAGGGGAACCTGGGAGAAGGAGCAGCTCAGTGAGTAAAGACACTGACTGGCACTGAGTTTGAGAGCAGGGGAACCTGGTTCAATTCCTTGTGACCTTCGGCCTTCACTTTATCTCCCTGTGGCTCATGCACCAAAACCATAGATTGTAAGCTCCATGGGGCAGGGACCTGTGCCTGCAAAATGTCTCTCTAAAGCGCTACGTAAAACAAGCAGCGCTATAAAAGAACATATTATTATTATTATACTGCGGCGGATCAATTAACACTGGGAGGCTGCGCTAGAAGCTATTCTAAAGGGAAGAATGTACTCGGAGATCGTATTGCTGTGGCCACGGTATGGCTCTCATGGATAGACGGTGTGGGGAAAGCAGCAATACTGGTTAACTTAAAATCAAAAAACAATATTTTTTTATTATTACAGGATTGAAGCAGGGGTCTCCAGAGCTGAACGGTGTTACTTTCAGCTCTAGAGACCCCATGTTACAGAGATACTTACCTCCATAGGGGGCACCGGTATCTCTACAGGCAGAGAAACTGTGTTCCTTAAACTAATGGCAGTTTAAATGTCCCGCGTCACATGGGCCAATAGGAACCCATGACATCATCTGGTGTGGCTTCCTATTGGCCCGCGTGACCTGGACATTTAAACTCTGCAGATATACCAGCACCCCCTACATAGGTAATTATCTCTGGAAGCAGGGAGTCCCTGGAGCTGAAATTAATGGGGTTCAGCTCGGAGACTCCCTGCTCCCTGTAATAAAAATGTATATACAGAATATATAGTTAACCTGTATTGCTGCTTTAATGTGTGGATCGTTCAGCACCAAGGATAGCTGCTAACATTATTTCCTGCAGAGGAAAGGCTAACTAGCTTCTAATTTATACCGATAGACATGTAATGACGTTTTGTAATACTGTATATACAGGCAGATAAATGTATAGCTGGGATAAATATGATTACATTTTACTACGATACGTTAATTCACATTTAAAACATTACTGGGAACAGGACGTGAAACCCTTATCTATAGGTGAAAAAACATAACAGAATCCATCAATCAAGGCGCATTTAGAGCACATTGAAACAAAGAGTAATTTTAATTTGGTGTCTCTTAGTGCCAAGTTCTAACTCAAAGGACGTCTCGTTCTATAAGACTTAGGTCCCCATTAGGCTACAGGTGAGTGCATGTTTTTTTGCGGATTTGGATCCACCTCGGATCGGCTGGTTCCTCTTGTCTGCTGATTTCCCCAGATCAGTCCCAAAAAGTGCAATCTGCCCTTGTCAGGGTTTTTTTCTATCACAGACAATCCATGTGGTGGATTAATAATCTGTGGTCCGATTGTTCAAAATCTGCACTCAGATTAAATCTGCAGGGGGGGGGGGCTCTCTCTATCTCCCTCTCCTCGCATTAATAAATGTGTGGGTTTTTAACAACGTGACAACGAATTGTGGAATCCGCAGATTGCATTCTTAAAAATCCAGCTGGATTGTATTCAGTGGCAGTTACGAATGAACCCATCTGGAATGAAACTGGAATCATCTATTCAACGGATTTTGAATGGAAAGCTTGGGAAATTCCGGGAAACAGATTTTGACAGTTCCGCCACGATCCATCCTTTGTCCTGGTAGAAGAATCTCCACATCACCTAATGTCCAAACCACAGAAAGAGGCAGAAAGAGGCTGTACTTTTTGCCTTTGTTTTCACTGGCCTGAGGCTTGGTATGGAAAGCAGATGGTAACTCAGAGGGGTAGGACATCAAGGGAGAAGGAGGCGGGATAGGGCACATTACAACAAAAATGTATCATGTTCACACTTGCGTTGGGAAATATATTACCAGAGTACAAAGGTTTCCCGGAGAGAGATATCTCTGAGCGGGTCAGGTTGGTTAGAAAAACAGATTCTGCTTAGTCTTGCAAGTACAGGTTTTCTCCTGTGATACACAATACATTCCCTGATTGGACAAATAGCTCCTGATGAGTTTCCTTGTGTTTCCTGTCACTCCTGATTTACGAGGTCTTTCCTCACTCATGGAAAGGATTTGCATTTCAATTTTCATTAGCAGTATCCTTCCCCTATACAGTAGCTTTGCAGGCACTTCAGAGAAATGTAGCTGTTCCTTTGCATTGGCTACCATCCCAGCTGGCACAGATGGGGCACTGCAGGGGTGCTGGCACTGCTTTGTGGAGGTGTAAAATGTTTCAATCCCAGCGCAACTGTGCTAGTGGTTCTGCCCTACCTAGGTGATACTGCAAGGCCGTTCACATTACTGATGTTTGGAGTTTACAGTAATAGGATACTGCTGAAAACTCACAGCATTATATATAGCTGTCAAGTTGCAAGGATCCAGCGATAGTAAAATGTATAAACGTGTACACAAACCATGTAACAATGGCTATTGAAGATAACCAACCAGTTGCATCTACAAGTGGACAATTATTTTAAAATAAAGAACACAGGCAAAATACTTCATTCACTAATGAGAAGCTAGCATGGTTTTAATCAATGATAAAGAGTGACATTAGGTATTGGCACTGCTTTGTGGAGGTGTAAAATGTTTCAATCCCAGCGCAACTGTGCTAGTGGTTCTGCCCTACCTAGGTGATACTGCAAGGCCGTTCACATTACTGATGTTTGGAGTTTACAGTAATAGGATACTGCTGAAAACTCACAGCATTATATATAGCTGTCAAGTTGCAAGGATCCAGCGATAGTAAAATGTATAAACGTGTACACAAACCATGTAACAATGGCTATTGAAGATAACCAACCAGTTGCATCTACAAGTGGACAATTATTTTAAAATAAAGAACACAGGCAAAATACTTCATTCACTAATGAGAAGCTAGCATGGTTTTAATCAATGATAAAGAGTGACATTAGGTATTGACTGTTTATCCACGATAATATTATAATGGAATCATTCTGAGTAATCTATAGGGTAGGGTCCTTGTAACAAGGACTTATCACTGTTTGAGAGAAACTGCCTCTAAATCCAGCAGTGTGATGGTTAATTGCACACAGGCAATCAAACAGACTCCATCTGGTTGATTAGGACTCTTAGAACAAGCCTGATGTGAGAATCAGGAGAGAGATTCCTTAGCTCACATTTGGGCTGACCTGAGGAAAATATGATGTCTTGATGCACACAAAAGGACTGTATCGGACAGCAAGACAAGGGCACAAGTCCTCTATACCTGGACACAGAGTGCCATAGCACACAAGGATGCTGACCGAGGAGAACAGAGAGGCCTTCCCCTACAGCTACAACAACAGAAACAGATAAGAAACTTTCTTGTTGGACTGGTGTGTGTGTGTGTGTGTGTGTGTGTGTGTGTGTGTGTGTGTGTGTGTGTGTGTGTGTGTGTGTGTGTGTGTGTGTGTGTGTGTGTGTGTGTGTGTGGTGTATGTGTGTGTGTTTAGGGTGGTAACCAGTGTAGCTATTCACCCAGTTAGAAAGGGCTGGAGTAAAGGTTTAGTTATTCTCCAAAGAGGAGTAGGCCTTTATTTTGTTTCTTTTTGTGTGTTTTGCCCTTGAACAGGCGCAAAAAAGCAAGGATTTAATTTCACCCTAATTGGTCTCCATTAAATACCTCTGCATACATCTCTTACAGTCCTGTAAATGATTGATTAAAGGTTAGGATGCAATTTGATGGACCACCATAGTAGATGTAGTTGAAATCATCATGGTAGGTGTAGTTGATAGCACCATAGTAGACATACCATAGTATAAAGGATCTGTCCGAATACCTAAGATGGCTGCCGACAGGAAGTGACCTCTCACCCTCACTGAAGCTACCGTGGCCATCTTGCTTCCTGGCAATTCCTGCTCCTCACTTCCTGACAGGAAGTCAGCCTCTCTCTGGCCCTCATGCCAGCAACTGCTTCTGGCCTTTAAATAGCAGGCAGTTGCTACTAGTTTTTGCTTGTGCAAAGTACTGGATACCTTGTCATGTCTGAGCTCTCCCTTGCCTTTGTTTTGTATTGTATTGTATGTCTTTATTAAAATACAGTAGCACCAAAAGTGTACTCAGAACTTCACAAAGAATACAGTACAGGGAATTATAACAATACAATAAGTGCAGCAAAATCAGACAATAGTAAAGGAAATCCCTGCCCCGAAGATCTTACAATCTAAGGTTTATGGGGAACTTACAAAGACAATAGGTGAGGAAATAAGTGCTGTAGATGGCTGTGCTTGTCCACAATGGGTGGTAGGAGTGACTGGGTGTGGGGACAATAGCCATGAGTGCAGGCTATTGGGATGCTTGATTTGTGGGGTGAGTTTTGCCTGCTGCCTGTCTTGACCTCGGAACAGGACCTGACTACCCTTTGCCTGCCACCTGCCTCAACCCCGGAACATACCTGATTACCCCTGCATCCCCGGTCTCTGATCCCAGGCCAAGGTCGGTGTATTACTCCCTACCTCTGCCCTGTGGGTCCATATCCTGTTTTGCAGTCAGCAACATTACACGATGCACGAGCCAAGCAATGGACCCTGCAGAGGTAGCGAACACCGTGACCCGTCAGGCCCAGCTCCTGGGAGCCCATATGACTCGCCTGGCTAAGATTGATCTGTACTGGACTCAATCTCCTCTATACTACAAACCACGTGCAGTCATCTCAGCCCTCCCAGGGTAGCTCCGTCTCCGTCCTCGCCTTCTGATGGTCAAGTTGCGCCAGTACCTGTGGTCTGAAAGGAACCCCGTATCTCTACTCCCAGCTACTATGGAGGCCTTCCCTCACCTTGCAGAGGATTCCTGAACCAGTGTCAGGTTCAGTTTGACGCACAACCATCATCCTTCCCTACCCACCGCTCTCGGGTGGCATACATCGTCTCCCTCCTCACGAATGAAGCATTAGCCTGCGCGTCCCCCCTTTATGAAAAAGGCTCCCCCCTGTTGGATCACTCCGGTGCCTTCATGCAGACCTTCCAGTCAATCTTCAATTCTCCTGGTCGTGCGGCTTCTGCCGAATCTGCACTCCTGCAGATTAAACAAGGTTCCCACACCACGGGACAATATGCGATTGAGTTTAGGACCCTGGCAGCAGAGACCGATTGGACGAGGGGGCCCTGAAGTCTGCTTTCCATCAAAGAATTGAGGCGAGACTGAAGGCTGAATTAACTTACAGGAATATTCCCACTGAACTAGAAGGCCTGATCAGCCCTTGCATTTCCCTCGACCTTTGGATGAGGTAGAGATGTCAGGAGCAGGGCCGTTATCACAGGGTCCGTCCGGTCTGTTCCATTGGTCCCACCTCCTGAGGGTCCTCCTAATGATGCCTCAGAAGAATCGGCATAGCCCATGCAGTTGGACAATATGCGTCGCTCTGAACGGGAGAAGCAGCCCCGTTGCTCTGTGGGATTGTGCCTCTACTGTGGCGAGAAAGGCCATATGGTACAGGCCTGTCCTAAGAAAATAGGGAGACGGCTAGTGCCCAACACAAACAGGGGAGATGCCTCTGGGCATATACACAATATCCCCATCTCCCAATTGCCTGATGATCCCCATCTGTTTATCTTGGCAGAACCATTCGGTTTCTACCAAGGCCTTTGTAGATTCTGGAGCTACCGGTATGTTCGTGGATAAAGCCTTCGCTCAGCAAGTCAATATTCCTCTCCAGAGAAACGACATGCCCTTGGGTATCTCCTCTATTGATAGTAGACGGTTGGGATCTGGGGTCATTTCGCAAGAGACGACTCCGGTCAAAGTCACGGTTGGTGGTGTGCACCATGAGGTTCTTCATCTGGATGTTATCCATTCCCCAACCATCAATGTCATTCTGGGGCTTCCTTGGCTACGCATTCATAACCAATATTGACTGGACTTCAATACAGATACTAACTTGAGAGTCTGCCTGCTATGGGAAATGCCTTCCACCCTGACGGAGTCTCCTATCACCCAGGATCCAAGAAGGTGAAGGCTGATGCCCTATCCTGCCAGTTGTCCACGGACGACATAGACGCTATGGATAAGGTCCCCATCTTTCCTCCATCTAAGATCGTGTCCACCATTACCATGCTCCAACGCATCCAGAAAGCCCAGGTTAAGTTGCCTCCTACCTCTCCCTCTCTGGCATCCCCCAGCCACAGCCCCACCAGTCCTAGTTACAGCCCGACCAGTCCCAGTTACTCCCGACCCACACCACCATTTCCAGTAACAGCCCGACCAGTCCCAGTAACTCCCTAGTTGAACGAAACTTCAAATCAATGTCCCTGCTAGATTCCCAACACAGCTTTATTACAGTTGCATATTGAAGAGCTTTGCTGCAAAGCTCTTCAATATGCAACTGTAATAATTACCTGCTTGCCTACCACATGGCTCTTCCAATGCATCATAATGACGCTCTGGAACACTCCTTGTAACCCAGCGCTTAAGCTCCTCTTGGATAGATGTCTGATTTTACATATATATTCTGGTTTAACATTATGCTGCTGAAAGATCTATGCATGGACACCTCAATCCTCACCTGCAGTGCCCCCTGCTAACAGGAAGAGTTGGTCTCACTGCCTACTCAAGCGACCTTGGCAGAGACAATGCATACCCCATTACCATAGCTATGATTATAAGGTGCATAGTACTTTCTACACTGTCAGATTTACTTAAGAAGAAATAATTCTATAGAAATCGACAAGCATTATTATTAACCTATAGCCTCACAATGAGAGATGTCCTAATGCACCTCTATCCTCAATTGCAACACTCAAACAAAAATAGAAGTTACGTGTGGAGTAGCCTCCTATGGCGCTTCAGGATGAAGAGTGGAATGGAGTCTTGTGTAGTAATTTCTTCTTACATGGAATACCTCAGAGAAGGGAACAAGAAATAAACAAAAACACCACAATAGTGTATTACCTTTGAGACAACAATTGCCGTGGTGGACAAGATACAAAGAGCATTTATTGGTTAAAACAATTGTAACCTCAATTAATATAAAACATGTATATGGTTAATAAACAATTAATAAACAGTAGACTTTTCTCCTGCTAAACAAGATGATAGTTCTCCTGCTGTATAAGAAATAGGCTTCCAAGCGCTTGTGCTTAAGGAAGCTACGTTGCTCCGCCGTGTGGTAAAACTGAAATCCTACTCACCGTCCATGAGTAGGACATGTACAGTGGTTCGGGGTCTTTGCCAGGGATAGCCGCTCGCCGTGGGGTGCAGGACGTCCGTTAGTGCGGGGAGATCTCCTGCGGTCCTCGTGGTCTGCTGCCAACAGAGTAATTTCCAACCGTCTCCTCCTGCTGACGTCACCGTCTGGTGTGCACAGCTACGGGGTCCCTGGATGGCTAAAAACCTTCCTACGCGTTTCGAAACTCCTAATGCTGGGTTTCTTCGTCAGGGAAAATATAGGGAACACACCAACGCATTTCATCCAGTAGGACGTTATGAAGGTGTAGAGTGATAAGCTTAAACATACATTTTATAGGGTAAAATTTGCGCCAAAACCGGTATTTGGATGACGTAATCAACATGCTCCACTTCCATTGGTCGGTCATGTCAGCCGACCTGGCCAATTACATTATTATACATTTTGTAAGTATTGTTTTTAATCATTCACATTGTTTGTTATTGTCTTTTTGTTATTGTTCGTATCCCTTGATTGATTAAAGTTGGTTTTTGTTCAATATTATGTCAGCTGACATGACCGACCAATGGAAGTGGCGCATCTCCAATGCGACCCAATTTCGGGATGCTTGTTGAGGACATCATCCTAATGCCGGTTTGGGCGCAAATTTTACCCTATAAAATGTATGTTTAAGCTTATCACCCTACACCTTCATAAAGTCCTACTGGATGAAACGCGTTGGTGCGTTTCCTATATTTCTATTGCCAAGCTGATTGTGCAATAAATACAATTTTTCTACCTATGAAGTTGCCCCATCTATTTTTCTACTCTGCGGACGCGGATGCTGTGCTCCTTTCTTCAATACATTCTGATCTAAATGAATTCAGCTGTGACATGCACGTACTGTAGTTCAGGGCAATAAAAATTGGTCTCTATACTCAGCGTCTCACTGTATTAAGCGTCTCGCCATATTCTGCGTCTGACTGTATTAAGCATCTCGCTGTTCTCAGTGTCTCCCCATACTCGGCGTCTTGCCATACTCGCTGTATTAAGCGTCTCGCTGTATTCGGCATCTCGCCGTCCTCGGCGTCTGTTCTGGATTGTACATTTTTTCTGTGTACATTTCATGGTGCGGGCGTTGTCATAAACAGTCTCTAGCTTGCACATTCCAGTCATGGACCTGTCTGTGGGTCCCGGTTCTGCACATAATCTAGCCATAATGAAACTCAGCAGCACTATGATCTGGAATGAGATGGACAATTCCATGCAGAGCAAGATGTGCCATTTATTACGCATGAGGAACACATCTCCAGACCCAATGGGAAGACATCTCCAAGGGTGGTGACTGTCCTCTTCCATGGGCAGAGGCTCCCTTCCCTCCACCATCCTGTTGACATGTGCCTCTCCATTCATGTGACCTCCAACATATTGGATGCATCACACAAAAAGCACAGGCTTGTAATGCCAGCAGTTCCTAACAGTACATATGCATGCGTGTGTCTCGGTGTACACGTGTGTGCATGTGTAAATCTGTATATCACTGTATTATGTGTCTGTGTTTAGACTGATTGTATCAGTGCCATAGTGTTTGTACTGTCTGTGCATCAGTGAATTTGTACAAATTCCCTATAAAATAGAAATGCTAGAAAACACCATTAACCCCTTGTAGGGTCAGCAATGATTATTCTGCAAAAACAAAACAAAATGAGGTTTGCAAATACAGAAGGGGTACCCTGTAAAACAAAACTAGTGGTGTTATGTATCCCATAATACCACCACACTTCACTGATTATTTCATCATTCTGCTAGTCTTTGTATTAGGTGAAGTTAGTGAATATTCGTTTGCTGGTCGCTCATTCATCATTAAAAACATCTTCCTGACTGCTCTCCCTATTCCTAAACGTCTTACATTCTTTACCTTCCTATATGGCTTCCTTACACCAAGAGACATATCAAAGAAGATGCACTCTCAACATGAGTAGTGTCCTGCCATGGATGCACGCCTCTGCAATGTCCAGCAGATCCAAAAATAGGACAGAAACGTCAAACTAATATGATTTCAAAATTAAATGAACTATTGTTTTGACACAAGACCAGTGGAGCACAATCTTCATCTTATCCCTTACACCAGGGGGGCTCCAATCCAGTCTTCAAGACCCCCCAACAGGTTAGGTTTTAAGTATATCCCAGCTTTAGCACAGGTAGCTCAATCAGTGGCTCAGTCTTCGATGGCACCCCCTGAGCTGATGCAGGGATATCCTTAAATCCTGACCTGTTGGGGTGGTCTTGAGGACTGGAGTTGAGACGCTCCCCTCCCAACCCCCGCCTTACACCAAGGACACCTAAGGGTATGCTCCTTATTTTAAATTCTGCAGGGATCTAGCTGAATACCTAATTGTCCTCAGCAACGATAGTCTGTACCTTGAAGGGGAAATCCAGTGAGCACAGAAATGAAGGTTTTATCACCTTGTTATGGTTACAAAATCCCCTCCGACCAGCTAATTTAAAAATATTGAGCTGCTCGGCTCTTAAAATACGCACAATCTAGAAGCAGTCATGTTGTGGCGAAGTCAAATTTAACCTTATAATTAAAGCTTGACTCCTTTTGTCTTGCCAACAGAGCACCTGATAAACACATCAGGGGTTATTCGGATACGCTTTCCATTATTTTCTTGATTACTCGTCAAAATGTAAACCTCTAAACCAGGGGGGAGGGGGCAACTTCAGTCCTCAAGGGCCACCAACATGTCAGGTTTTCAGGATATCCCTGCTTCAGCATAGGTGGCTCGGTCATTGAATGAGCCACCTGTGCTGAAGCAGAGATATCTTGAAAAGCTGACCTGTTGGTGGCCCTTGAAGACTGGAGTTGCCCTCCCCTGCTCTAAATGAAATGCGAAATTTCTATTATTAGTAGCCATCTACTTTAATTTGCCGCTGGATTGGTGACACTGTAGGAAGGAAAGAGGGTGCCCAGTAACAGGTGGACAGGTGTTGACTGTTCCACAAGAAGCAGCAGCCAGGGAGAGGAGGATCACAGCTTCCCTGATACTTCCTGTTACAGAAATTGCGTCACTAAATAACCCCGAAAGGCAGAAAACGATTTTTTTCTTAAATAGAGAGGGAAATATTTGTGGGGCTGAAACTTGTGAGAGTTGTTTCATGGGAACAGCGAGACGGAAATAAGGGCAATTTATATGTTGATGAGAACTTCTCTTTAACTGCCTAAGGAAATTGAAAATTCGATTATGTTGTTATGCAGCAGACACCATTATGCTCCCCAGAACGGCACAATAAAGTCAGTTTATATCCTGGTTTGACATTTATGACACGGCTTCAATGTATCATGTTATGATATAAGAATTTCCAGAAGATGTTAGAATGAGATGTTCTGACAACACGAGCGTTCTGGGGCGAATTGTGAAGGAGCAATTCACGCGCTTTTTAAAAAATTATTATTTCTACATAGGTTTGAAGCAGGGGGTCTCCGTAGCTGAACCCCATTAATTCCAGCTCCAGCGACCCCCTGCTTCTTGAGATACAGACCTCCAGAGGCTGTGCCGGTATCTCAGAAAAGTTTAAAGCCCCCGCATCACGTGGGCCAATAGGAAGCTGCACCTAATGATGTCACGGCTTCCTATTGGATGTAGGGCGCGGAACCTTTAAACTCTGCCGTTATGTGAACCCTGCTAGCCAAACGGAGCAGCTACCAGCGCCACCTACAGTACGGAGGTCTGTATCTCGGAAAACAGGGAGGGGGGGGGGGCCCGGAGCTGAAATTAATGGGGTTCAGCTCTGGAGACCCCCTGCTTCAATCAAATGTTTAAAAACATTTGCTAATTAAAAATCACCAGCTTGAGGCAGTATCAAATAGCAAAATGGAGAGAGGTTGGAACAGTGTATATGGGTTTATATATCGAGCTGCAGGATTGATGTTGAGCTGGTGGCTTCAAAAAAGTAATTTAGTAAATGAATCCATTCAAATACTTTGAATCAATTCTGCATGAGTAACGGTGATAATTACTGATTATATTAAGCAATGCGTGGAGATGGGGAGGAGGTACATGATGCATACATAGCTGGGAGCGTACCTTTAAATCTATTTATTCGTGGATAAAAAATATTAAATTGTGCTTGTCATTTTGCCAGCAGGGAGACAGCAGGAGCCTTAACTTCCTAAAGATAGCAGCATCCCATATCCATTCTGCACTATTAAACAAACATATACTGTACGCACTAATATTATTTGACATTGTTGCAGGGACAATGCAACCACACGTGGCTTTCTGAATTGGCCGGTTTATTTAGCCTCAAAAATATGGCATACAAAAATAATACAGCTTCTTTTCAGCAAACATAAACAAATAGAATGATAAGTCCCGAGCAGGGCTTTTCCCAACAAGGGCTGTTCAAAGTCCAGAATCTTTATATAGCAAACAGGAATTATAGGAAATACAAAGCATGTCAAAAAAGAATAAAACACTATAATACATGACCATACAAAAATAAATACATGGATATATAAATATATAAATATACAATCATATATTTAAACCTCAAGGATAACCGAGGAAAAAAAAATATATATAATAAAAAATATAAAAATAAAATACATGTATAATAAATACTGATTCTTTACAAGATAACAAACAGATTTCCTAAATGTAAATATTAGACGTAAATGAATGTATATCATTACCACCCTGTGTAGGTATCAATGAGGTGACCTATAATTTATAATATGTGAACAGTTATGTGAAAGAACATTAATGAAAACTACATGGTATGTAGTGTCTAGTATTAATAAATATAAATCATATCTCCATATGAACTGACCCAAAGGGAACATGTCTAGCATGTTCAACCCAGACCTCCGTGTCGATCCACATGGGGAACAAAGACCACTAGGCAAAAGGGAAGAAGAAAGAGGGGAAACCAAATAAATCCCAGGATTCATACGACAGTGCTAATGTCAATACAATCATTCAGTCCTTCTGGACTGAGTGTGTTTAATACATAGATACAGTAAGTCTCTCTTAAATTAAGAAGTTTATGCCTGTCTCCACTTAGAAGTGTTGAACTGATAGCCTCAATACCCATAACTTTTAAAGAAGAAGGATCCTTATTATGTTTTAGATTGTAATGTCTAGATAGACTATGTGATTGTATTCCATGAATAATATTTCGACAATGCTCTAAAAATCGTGTTGCCAGGGCCCGTTTGGTCCTGCCAATATATTGAATCCCACAAGGACATATAATGGCATAGATGATAAAAGTGGACACACAGTTAATATAACCCTTAACTTGATGTATTGATCCATTTGAATGAGATCTGATAGTATTAGATTTGTACAGATGTTTACACGTCAGGCATCTCGGACGGTTACAACAAAAATTCCCATCTTTTATACTTATACTTGGAATAACATCAGTATTATTCTTTAGTTTTTTTAGTCTACTAGGTGCTACCATAGATTTTATATTTCTTGCTTTTTGAAAGACAATTGGTATTTTTGAGGGTAATTTCTTTCCTATGATGGGATCACTGAGTAGGATCTCCCAGTGTTTATTAAGAATGTTTCTTATTTTTTGAGAGGCACAATTGAATTGAGTAATAAAGGGGGGTGAACCAATCTGATCCTGATTTGATACAGTTGTTTTCTTTTTCCTAGAAAGTATGTTAGTTTTTGATTTTTCCAACAGCATATGTCTATCAAGTCTACCCACTTGTTTAAATGTCTCCTGAACTGTGTGTCTATTATATCCTTTGGCTATAAATTTGTTTACCAGAATGTCCCCCTGGGCTAGATAGTCAGAGTCCAGAGAACAATTTCTCCTGATTCTAAGGAACTGGCCACTGGGGACGTTCTCCAACCACTTATGATAGTGATTGCTGGTATGATGCAAATATGCGTTGGTAGATACCATCTTGAAAAATGTTTTTGTGACAATCTGGTTCTCATTGTTAACCCTCAGTTCTAAATTCAAAAAAATAATTTTACACTTGTCTATTTCAAATGTGAACTGTAGATCCATTTGATTGTCATTAAACGATGTAAGAATATTGGTGAAAGTATCCTGATCCCCATCCCAAATGAAAATAAGATCGTCTATGAAACGGCCATAGAACACCAAGCCCTCCCCCAGCCCAGCATTGCCCCACACATGCCTGTCCTCCCAAAGGCCCATGTATAGGTTTGCATAGCTGGGGGCAAAACGGGTGCCCATGGCCGTTCCACAGACCTGCAAATAATATTCACCCTCAAATAAAAAATAATTGTGTTCTAAAATAAACAAAATGGACTTTAAAATAAAATCCCTCTGTGTGTTGTTGAATGAAATATCTTTCTCCAAAAAATGTGCACAATGGGGTTTTTTAATGTTTGAATGTTTTATATGTGTTTTTAACCTTACTATTTGAAATTATCTGAATAAAACTTTATTATTTTTCTTAGCTTTTTCCGGTCAAGATGGGCCTAATTCTGTCCTATCAACGGTATTTAAACCGATAGACCACTGTGAGTCTTACTACTGTACCCCAACATTGAGTGCTCGATATATGAGGGAGTCTTTTTTGATCCTCTTGGGATCTACTCTGTAATATAAGTGATTTTTCCCTCTGAGCACCTGTTGCCTCTTACAATACACATATGCATATATACACGGATGAGCGGTTTTATTACCCTTTATAAACAAATTTATAGCCAAAGGATATAATAGACACACAGTTCAGGAGACATTTAAACAAGTGGGTAGACTTGATAGACATGTGCTGTTGGAAAAATCAAAAACTAACATACTTTCTAGGAAAAAGAAAACAACTGTATCAAATCAGGATCAGATTGGTTCACCCCTCTTTATTACTCAATTCAATTGTGCCTCTCAAAAAATAAGAAACGTTCTTAATAAACACTGGGAGATCCTACTCAGTGATCCCATCATAGGAAAGAAATTACCCTCAAAAATACCAATTGTCTTTCAAAAAGCAAGAAATATAAAATCTATGGTAGCACCTAGTAGACTAAAAAAACTAAAGAATAATACTGATGTTATTCCAAGTATAAGTATAAAAGATGGGAATTTTTGTGGTAACCGTCCGAGATGCCTGACGTGTAAACATCTGTACAAATCTAATACTATCAGATCTCATTCAAATGGATCAATACATCAAGTTAAGGGTTACATTAACTGTGTGTCCACTTTTATCATCTATGCCATTATGTGTCCTTGTGGGATTCAATATATTGGCAGGACCAAACGGGCCCTGGCAACACGATTTTTAGAGCATCGTCGAAATATTATTCATGGAATACAATCACATAGTCTATCTAGACATTACAATCTAAAACATAATAAGGCTCCTTCTTCTTTAAAAGTTATGGGTATTGAGGCTATCAGTTCAACACTTCTAAGTGGAGACAGGCATAAACTTCTTAATTTAAGAGAGACTTACTGTATCTATGTATTAAACACACTAAGTCCAGAAGGACTGAATGATTGTATTGACATTAGCACTGTCGTATGAATCCTGGGATTTATTTGGTTTCCCCTCTTTCTTCTTCCCTTTTGCCTAGTGGTCTTTGTTCCCCATGTGGATCGACATGGAGGTCTGGGTTGAACATGCTAGACATGTTCCCTTTGGGTCAGTTCATATGGAGATATGATTTATATTTATTAACACTAGACACTACATACTGTACCATGTAGTTTTCATTAATGTTCTTTCACATAACTGTTCACATATTATAAATTATAGGTCACCTCATTGATACCTACACAGGGTGGTAATGATATACAATCACATATAAGTTTAAATCACGATTTTTATTATAATCACTATACATGTATATTTAGATTATTTATATCACTATTTTAGCTCACAACATGAGAAGTGAGGTGTTAGTGACTGTATTGCACAGCCTGGTTAGATAAGAGACTCTGTAGATCTTGGATACATGTGCTATCTGCTCATCTATCTTTCCTTGGGGTATTCTATGAGACAATTAATCTCTTTATATACACACATATTGGCCCTTTCCTCGTTGTTTCTTGGAGTGTATTCTCACACTCATATTGAGTACATATATGCATACATATGAATTAGGTACTTCCCCCTTTTTCTTCTGTGTTCATTTAATACCTTACTGATTAGATTATTCTGTATTATCTGAAAGATATATTTAACACATGTTGTATTTATTTCATTATTGTATTAATATTTTTATGATTCATACTGATATATATATATATATTCTTGTTTTCCTTTTATTTTTATTTGATTAATTGTTGATTTTGTTTTCTTTTAGGTTACATTTGTTTTAGGATGTATTTTCCTAATTTTGTATTCTTTATCTTTTATTATATATTTTTTTAGATTATAGACCTAGTATTATTATCAAGTCCATTCTCCTCAAGCTAAATATTGATAACATCAAAAATAGTCTTTTTACTGTTTACTCAGTTGATTTCAGATAGTTATTATATATAGATATTTTATGGTCTGTTTACTTCACAAAGACAATGACAAGTGCAAGCTTGGTTATATTATGTATTATACATTACTATAAGTTTATTTCATGTAGGATCAAGACTATTATAGTTTAAATATACAACTGCATATAAGTTCTTCTAATGTGTGAGGTATCAGATTCAATTTTATTATGTTAATTGCTTACACCCGATTTCCAATCTATCTTTGCATAGTTAATTGGATATGTGGGTGTATATATATATGTGTCTAACACACCCATAGTCCATCCCCTGATGAAAACAGTTTAGCTGTTGAAACGCGTAGGGCCAGGTGTGCTGTGGATCCTGTCAGCGTTGGTTTGCGTTTTCTGCTTGACATTCTCCTGCTTGAACATCTCCGTGCACGGCGTGACGTCATCTGTTTATTCCGCCGCAAACACTGTCCCCGGTGGGAACCTAGACTATCTGGTAGTTTGTTCCCGGGGAAAGAATACTGAGACGAGCCTGATGACGTAAGTTCCTGCTGGCAGAGTTACACGAGGGCTGTACTGGATGCGGTGGAGCCACGGAGCAGAGTAGCAGTGCAACAGCGCTTCCAGATCCTTTGGAGCATGAGTATAACTCATACAATGCTTTTTTACCTTTTATGTTTGTGAGTTCATTTTATGAGTCTTTTCTTGGAAATTAAACCATTTTTTGCACAGTAATGCTCTAGGATTGGGTGCTTTTTTCTTTTCTTTTATATATATATATATATATATATATATATATATATATATATATATATATATATATAAATATATATATAGCCCAAACCCCAGTGCTGCTCAAAAACACCAATCACAATTAATTGACCTCACCTGCCTGTGTAGCCTGCACACAGCATATCAGCAGGTAAACAGCGGCCATTTTGAATATATTAACTCAATCTGCAGGTAAGCAGCGGCCATTTTGAATATATTAACTCAATCTGCTGGTAAACAGCGGCCATTTTGAATATATTAACTCAATCTGCAGGTAAGCAGTGGCCATTTTGAATATATTAACTCAATCTGCAGGTAAGCAGCGGCCATTTTGAATATATTAACTCAATCTGCAGGTAAGCAGAGATGAATAAAAAGGCTGGAAGGGAAATCAAACATGTGTAACACCTAATGTGCTCACCTATAAAGTGAAAAAAAGTGTGTGGGAATAAAACATATACCTGGGCGTTACCGCTGCAGTACGGGCTCAAAGGTTCCACTTATAGTCGTATTCTCCTGACAGGGCTGCAAGATCCCAACTTGCCCGAAAGGGGCTTCAACCTGAGGTTAACTCGGCCAGCCACATTGTGGACCTTTTAGTGATGGACCACTTTCTATGGGGCCTTCCTGCTACACTGCGTTGGTGGGTCAGTCAAAGCGACCCCCATACAGCAGACCAGCTGATTGCTTTGGTGGAGAGACATGTCGCTGCAGGAGAAATCCTGCTCCAGCTGAACAACCCCGCAATTCCAAGGCCCAGGATCCCGCAAGACCTGGTAACACTGTTCAAGGTTTAAGGGAAACTGGAGAGAAACAGGGATACTCCCAAGTCCCCAGGCACACTACTCCAGGAGCCAGGGGCGCATTCAGATGTAACAGATCTTTAAAAGGAACTTATTGGGGGTCAGATTCTGTTATAAAATGTTTTAAATGTAATGAGGTTGGTCATACAGCCAAGCACTGCACACTTAAAGATGGACTCATGGAATGCAATGTGGGTAAAAAGATGGGACCATGCTTATTTTGTGGATGTATTGGATCTACTAATGATGATGGTGGTAATAATTTTCATTTGTGCTATGTGAAGGTGAATGGGAAAATGTCTAGAGCACTGCTTGATTCAGGAAGCATGGTCACCTTAGTAGCAAAGCCTGTAATACCGAACGTGAAAATAGATAATATACAGAAAATGGAGATTATTTGCATTCATGGTGATAAAAGGGAATATCCCCCAGCTGAGGTAAATATTGGAACCCAGTGTAGTACACACACACACCCAGCTAGCTCAAACTCCTACACCCACCACATCATGAATATATATTTATGCCAAAATGAGTGCTACTGAGCTTGGCAAATGTATACAACAAAAGACAGGGGTGTCCAATGCTACATCCAATTGACAAAACATATACTGTCACGGCCTTTTTTATTCTCCAACATCTCCGGTTTGTTTGGGTATTTTTTTTCGAATGCCACGCACTTCACCGCATTCATGCCGCATTTATGTCGAGACAGCGCATTAGTACTGTAGTTATCAGTGAAAGTTTGTATACAGCACGCTGCCCATAATGTTACAAGTAGCTTGCTTGTGTACCTCTAATACAGACCTCACATAACTGTGAGACAGTAATGTTGAAAACAGTTGAAAAAAATTAAATAAGCACAGCGCTAATACGCTAATACTGTGCAATGCACGCGGCCGCGGCTTTAAATGCCGGAACATGCCGCATCAAACACTGCATCGGCCCGCGGTTTTAAAAGTCGCGCTGAAACGGCCGCAGGAGGCTAAAGGCGGCCGCCACTGTATGGTAATAAGAAAAGTTTAAAAACTTCAATAATAATAGTAATTACAGTACTTGGTTATTTAGTTAAACCCTTTGTCCAAAGTGTCATAATAAACAAGTTAAAAAGCAGGGGTCCCAGTACCGATCCCTGAGGTACCCCACTCACGACTTTAGCCCAACCTGAAAAAGTTCCATTTATGACAACCCTCTGTTGTCTGTCCTTTAACCAGTTTTGAATCCAGGTGAATATATATTATTACTGAGTCCAATTTGCTTTATTTTGTACACCAACCTTTTGTGTGGAACTGTATCAAAAGCCTTTGCAAAATCTAAGTAGACCACATCAACTTCATTACCCTGGTCTAAATTCCTACTTACCTCCTCAAAGAAACAAATAAGGTTAGTTTGGCATGATCTATCCTTCATAAATCCATGCTGACTATTACTAATAATTTTGTTTTCATTAAGTATTCCTGAATATTATCCCGTATTAAACCTTCAAGTAGTTTCCCCACTATTGAAGTCTGGCTTACAGGTCTGTAATTTCCTGGTTGTTATCTAGCTCCCTTTTTAAATATAGGCACCACATCTGATTTTCGCCAATCTGTGGTACTGAGCCAGTGGAAATGGAGTCCTTGAATATTAAATATAATGGTTTGGCTATTACTGAGCTTAACTCCTTGAGAACTCTTGAATATATGCCATCGGGGCCAGGTGCCTTATTAACATTAATTTTTTCAAGTCGCTTATGAACTTCTTCCTCAGTTAATCAATTGTTCATTAATATGGAGGTTGTGGCTTCCTCCTGCGGGACTACTATTGAACTTGATTCTTCCCTAGTAAGCACAGAAGCAAATAATTTGCTTAATACCTCAGCTTTTTCCTTATCTCCAATAATCTGCCTACCCATCTCACACTGAAAGGGTCCTGTATTTTCTTTTCTCATTTTTTTGTCATTAAGGTACTTAAAGAACTTTTTAGGGTTTACCTTACTTTCTATTGCAATCCTTTTTTCATTATCCATTTTGCTAATTTGATTGCCCTTTTGCAATTTTTGGTACTTTCCTTATAATTCTGATACAATGTCTCCGTCCCTTCTGACTTAAAGAATCTAAACGCCTTCCTCTTCTTGTCCATTTCCTCCCCTACCTGTTTATTTAGCCACATTGGTTTTGACTTATTTCTTTTATACTTATTACCCAAGGGTATACATTGATAAGTGTGCTTTTCTAACAATGTTTTAAAGACTGCCCATTTATCTTCTACATTTTTCCCTGCAAAAACATCATCCCAGTGTATTACTTGTAGATTAGACCTCAGTTGATTAAAATCTGCCTTTCTAAAGTTTAAGGTCTTTGTTGAATCCAAGAAATCTGTTTTTTGATCATTTATTTCAAATGAGACCATGTAATGATCACTGTTACCCAAATGTTCCAGGACTTGAATATTTTTTATTACTTCTACATTGTTTGATATGACCAAATCTAGAACTGCCCCTCTCCTGGTTGGTTCCTCAATAATTTGGGTCATATAATTGTCTTTAAGCACCCCCAAAAACCTGTTTCCTTTTGTTGTAACGCTAATCTCATTGCCCCAGTCGATGTCTGGATAATTAAAATCCCCCATTATGCAAACATGACCCAGTTTTGATGCCTTCTCCATTTGTAAAAGTATTTTAGCTTCCTCAATCTCACAGATATTTGGTGGTTTATAGCATTTCCCACAAACATTTTCTTAATACTTTTACCTCCACTGCTAATTTCTATCCACAAAGTCTCTGCATTTTCATCATTCCCTTCATAGACATCATCCCTTATAATAGGTTTTAGATCCGGTTTAACATATAAACATACTCCACCTCCCCTTCTATTTGTTCGATCCTTCCAAAAAAGAGAATAACCCTCTAGATTAACTGTCCAGTCATGAGTTTCATCCCACCATGTTTCAGTAATGCCTATGATATCATACTGCTCCCTTGCAGCTATTAATTCAAGCTCCTCCATTTTATCTGTCAGGCTTCTTGCATTAGCAAGCATGCATTTAAGTTTTTTTTCCAGCCTGTACTATTATCTTATCTGCTCCTTCCTTTCTGCGCCCACTTTGTTTAGTCTTTAGAAGTTTTCTAGTATTATCTGTATTTACTATGGGTGTCTCACTGCTTGTCAAACTCGCACTTGCCCCCATTCTACCTCCATACCACCTTGTATCCTCATCTATTCCATTTAGTTCATTATCTGCTTCATTCCCCTCCCCCCTCCACCCTAGTTTAAAATCTCCTCCAACCTTTTTAGCATTCTCCCCCCTTGCACAGAAGATCCCTCTTCATTGAGGTGCAATCCGTCCTTAGAATATAGATGGCACCTCTCAGAAAAGGAGGCCCAGTGCTCTAAAAACCCAAACCCCTCCTTCCTACACCACTTTCTTAGCCATGCATTAACCTCCCTGATCTCTGACTGTCTCCCTGCGGTAGCGCATGGCACTGGTAGTATTTCAGAAAATACTACCTTGGAGGTCCTTGCCTTAAGCTTTTGGCCTAGATCCCTGTAATCATTTTTTAGGGCCCTCCATCTTTCTCTAACTTTGTCATTGGTGCCAACGTGTACCAAGACCGCCGGGTCAATCCCAGCCCCCCTCCAACAATGTGTCTACCTGATCTGCAATGTGCCGAACCTGAGTACCCGGGAGAGAACAAACTGTTCGGTTCATGCGGTCCCGGCAACAGATTGCCCTATCTACCTTCCTAATAATGGAGTCCCCTACCACCACAATCTTTCTTTGTATCTGAGCATCCTGAGACCCCACTGTGCTGAAGGAACTATTCCCCTGGCTGCTAGAGGAATTAGTCTCCTCCAGCCTTGCCATTTCTGCCCTGACACTCTCAATATCTTCACTCAACATGGCAAATCTATTGGGATGTGTCAGCTCACAAACGACCTGCCTCTCCCTATTGCCCCTGCTTCCCCTTCTAACTGTCACCCAGCTACCTACCTGCTCCTCACTAACAGCAACCAAGCTACCTACCTGCTCCTCACGAACAGCGCCACCATCTGCACCACTAGTCGAAGCAAGGGCCTGCTCAGTGAGCTCTAAACCCCTTTCAAGATTGCCAATGTCCCTCAATATTGCAAGTTGCCTCTTCAGATCAGCAATCTCTAACTCTAAAGAGACCACCCGCTCACACTTCCCACAGCGGTATGCTCCTTGGAACAGCTGCTCCAAGTGCAGATACTGTCAATGGGAAGATCCTACTCTAGTCACTGCTAGAGATAATGCCCAAATTGTGAATGGCGTTGCTACGCAGCCAGAAAATGTGTTGCCTAATCCCTACTTTGAAGTGATAAATGACCTAATTTCTAGATTAGGAAAACAGGATTCAGCCATCATTAAGCAGTTACTGGTTCCCCAGGCTTTCCGTAACACAGTACTAAACATTGCACATAGCCACATACAGGGAGGACATCTGGGACTTGAGAAAACGAGAAAGAGAATCCATAGGGGTTTTTACTGGCCTGGGGTGTTTGCTGCAATAACAAACTATTGCTCCTCATGCCCTGACTGCCAGCGTTCAGCCCCTTTCAAGGTTTTCCGTAGCCCCCTAGTGCCCCTACCTATAATTGATGTACCTTTTGAAAGAATAGCTATGGACTTGGTGGGCCCTCTTGTAAAATCCACTGGTTCTGGACAACGCAACCTGCTATCCCAAGGCAATACCCCTACGTAATACCTCTGCAAAAACCATAGCAAAGGAGCTAATGCTAATTTTTAGCAGGGTGGGTATCCCCAAGGAGATCCTGACAGACCAAGGAGCCTCTTTTATGTCTAGGGTCACAAAGGAATTGTGCAAGTGTCTTCAAGTGAAACAAATTAGGACCTCAGTATATCATCCCCAGACTGATGGCTACGTGGAAAGATTTAATAAAACTCTTAAAAGTATGCTATGGAAGGTAATTTACACAGATGGGAAGAATTTGGACTTTTTATTACCCTACCTAATGTTCTCCGTTAGAGAAGTACCCCAAGCCTCTACAGGTTTTTCCCCTTTTGAATTAGTTTATGGGCGACATCCTCGAGGATTACGAGATATAGCTAAAGAGACCTGGGAGCAGGAGACGACACCCCATCGTAGTGTGATTGAATATATCCTAGATGCAGGATCGAATGGCAGCTATCATGCCTATAGTCAGGGATAGAAAAATGGCAAAAGCGCTCCAATGCCAGGCCAATAATAATATATATAATGCAAGAACCACCATCCAAAGGAATCCGTAATCATAAATATGGGATAGTGAAAATACACTAATGGGTACAGTCCTCCTAAAGACAGGTGGTGGGTAGTACAAGCCCACCCACGATCAATCGCATTGGCAGGTTCTCCTCAGTTGGTAAAAGTACTCACTTTTCCTTGGTGTGGCTGGCTGGCTGTGCAACTTCCAATGGTGATTTGCAGAAGTAGAGAGATTGGGAGGAGCGCACAAACCAAATGGAGCAGGAAGGGACCCAGAGTAAAAAATATATTAAAAAAAGGGTACTTTAATGTGTCATGAGACCCATCCAACGCGTTTCAAACGTCGCAGCATTCTTTATCAAGGATAAAATACAGGGGCTTATGCAGAGAGGTACCTCCCAGAAAGGCTGAAATTCACCGCAGGATTGGCAATAAATTTGGTCCTATGCAGAGTACTCCGTTAGCGCGGTGTGCTTTAAATTGCTATTTAGGCGAGTTTCACTTGGCGTGAAACTCGCCATGTAGTGGCGCGCTGTATTTGCCCACAATACAGCCAACTTTTGTTGGCGGGCAAAATTTCCTCTGAACGCGCCATTTAGTAGCTCCGATTGGCGCGTACATGCGCATCGGAGCTACTGGAATCGTGCCTGTTTCTGCATTGGCGAAATCACGCTTCTCGCCACACGTCTGGCGAATTTGAATTGCCCGCCATGGTCTCGCCAGGACAAGCTTCTCGCCTGCGTATTTTCGCCAAAAGATGGCGCTATTTCCTTTCTCTATGCTCTCTGCATAAGCCTGACAATGTGACACCACCCAATAAATACCCTCTTACCTGCAACCAATTCGCGCCAAAACGGCAACGCGATGACTTGTGCATGCGCAGACCGCCACCGCGCGGTCTAAGGGCGGAAGTGCAATGCAGGACAGAAGAGATGCTAAAACAAGTGAGGGCAACTAAATACAGTGGCCTCAATGGGACAAAAAAGGTCCGAAGACCAATCTCAAGTAAAAATAATAACCAATAACTAATAATCCTCTACACACCATAAAGATGAATAAGGGACAACAAAGGACAAGGGAAAAAGAAAAACAATATAAGACATATAAGAGGCCAAAAAATATTGAAAGTAATACAATTTAAAAACAAGAAAACATTGATAACTAGTGTGTGGGGATAACCAATACGACACAATAATAATATTAAACCAATAACTAAATCAATAACTAACTAAAGTGTCAAATGGTAATATGTGGAATTGAAACATAATAAAAATAAATGCAAAAAAGAGAAAAAAGGAAAAGATAAAAAGGAAAAAATAAAAATAAAAGAAAACATAACATATTTATGAATAAAGATTCTATGGTTCAACAATGATCTAAACCTACAGAAAATGGGCCAATTGCCATTCAATATTCAAACCCATAGGGGAGCGCGTTCTGAGAATAAAAATCCAATACGCTTCCCTACGGTTTAATAAATTGATACGGTCACCTCCTCTAGGTCTATTATGGACTAATTCTATGCCCAAAAATGAGAAGTTCCCAATGCCTCCCTGTCTACATTCAGAAAAATGTTTGGACACTGGATGATTAGTATCATTCAATCTGATAAGTCTTAAATGCTCTAGTATCCTGACTTTAAGAGCTCTGATCGTTCTCCCCACGTATCTTTTACCACAACCACATGTTATGAGGTATACCACAAATTGGCTTTTACAATTTATAAAACTGTTAATGTAGAATTTTTTAATGTGATTACCCATTTTATTGTCATGTTGATGTGGTAAAGTTTCCTGAAAAAAATTAGGTTTCATGTGTTTACAAACGCTACAAGAACCGCATTTGAAAGAACCCCTGGTGACGAAAGAAGAATTGATAATTATAAGGACAATTATGTTACTTGGGGAGATATATGAACCAACAGTTCTCGCCCTACGTTACACGAATTTAGGACCTGAACCAATGTATTTATTCAAAACTGGGTCCATAGATAAGACATTCCAATGCTTGGATATAATTGATTTTATCTTCCCACTTTGTTTATTAAACTGTGAAATAAACAGTAAAATAAACAGTTCTTAGTTCTTATATTTATTCTTATGAGTTTGTACACGTGTATCAAGGGGAGAATGTCCAATATCCCGAGTGGGCAACAAAGATAATCTCTCTGTATTAAGAGCAATATCAAATGCATCATTGATGCTGGTCTCAGAATAACCTCTATCAATAAATCGTTGACTAAGATCCCTAGACTGAGAAAGGAAACTACTAGGTGTAGAGCAGTTCCTTCTCAGCCTAAGGAACTGTCCCATAGGAATAGCTCTAATAACATGGAGTGGATGGCAACTTTCCGCCCTCAAGAAAGTATTTCTTGAGTTTAATTTCCTGTAAACATCCGTTTGAATTATTTTATCAATGTCCACAAATAATTGTAGATCCAGAAACTCAATGTGATGTGAGTGAAAATTGACAGTGAATTTAAGATTATAATCATTGTTATTAAGATAATTAACAAAAGAGTGCAGTGTAGTGACATCCCCTTTCCAAATAATGATTAAATCGTCCACAAATCTTTAATAGAAAATAATATTCTTACGAAAAGTGTTAGTGCATGAAAAAATAAACAGTGCTTCCCACCACACCATAAAAAGGTTTGCATACGAAGGAGCAAAGCTCATGCCCATAGCAGTGCCAATTAATTGTAAATAAAATTTGTGATTAAAAGTAAAAAAATTGTGCGTGAGAAGAAAAAAAATAGCATCTAAAATGAATGCAGATTGAAAAATTGAAATTTCTGGTATCTCATTCCACGAGAATGACTTATGATCAATTCGGGGCACCCCATTATGAGGCTCAGCAGTAGGCTCGCAGTAGAGTGAAATCTGTAATTGTAATGTTCAATGAAATGTATAATCTCATGTAGAGTATACAAGTGATAAGTTGTATTAATATATATGCATTTTTATTGAATAAATATGAGTGACATTGGTATACGTTCCCAAGCGGGGCCGTTGGATTCCACCAGGGGGAGGATGTAGCCAGGTCCTCCGGTACCACACCTTCTTACCCTGGTGCTAGTGGGAGCTGCCGGGCGGCCGCGGCGCCGGGGACTCCCGGAGGTATTGGCTTAGGGCGCCGCCATGTCATGCGCGATATGCGCATGCGCAGTAGCGTGATATTTGCGGTGGCCCCTACAGATAGAGTTGCGCATGCGCAGTGATACAGGAGAGGCGGCCATTTTAGATAGGAGCATCCCCAGTGGCTGCCATTACCAGGGAAGGCTCTGTGTTGGACTACAAGTCCCATGAGCCTCAGGGAGTTGGGATACCAGGTGGTCACAGCAGTCAATGGGGTTGTCAGAACTCTCTGCTCTCTGATTCTGAAACATTCCGCGCGCTGGAGGAAACAGGCAGTTGGTGTCAGTTGGTGCTGGGAGAGGAGGTGCGTAGTGCAGGGGGTCAGTGACCCACTACATAGG